>NC_047033.1:9144087-9451587 GCF_902652985.1 Pecten maximus | reverse complement strand
AAATAGATGCGAAGACTAAGTTGGTTATCAAACGCAAGCCGCCACCTTTCATCTCATAATATGTATTCAAATATATAACTTGTTCTACCATAGGGGTTACAGACTTGCCATGCATTCATTTGATCAATAACTTCATTTATGTTTTTCTATGATGGTACTTTTAAAATAATAATAATTTTATATCATTGTGGAATTGAACTGTTTTCCATAAGGAATATTTTGGCATAATCTTTGTATTGAGGTTGACTATTGTATATTTTATGCACTTTGTTTATAATCCTCCAGTTATGTTTTCGGTTAACTATACTTGTTACATTGCAAAACATCAGTATTTTCCTAATCTTAAGAAGGTTTTTCAGAGTAATATGTCAGAAATACACTAATAATAAAGAGCGCAATCTCTGCTGATGTTTCTGTTGATGAACAAGTAATGGAAATGGAATAGTGTTGCCAAATGGATCAAGGGTTATGTTTGTATGATGTCATAATTGATTTGTAATTTTGTAGTGAATAATTTCATTTTTTTTGTCTTACAATGAAGATTTATTTTTGGAGATCCAAATGCAGTAAATTTTTGCATTGTAAAGCTATATCTAAGTTTAGTGAAGGTTTAATACTCAACATATATAAATTGCAATCACATGGTCATATTGACACAGCATGATGATACGGTTCATTTTATAAGCGTTAAGTTGAGTATTACCTGAACACATTTACCATTGTTGTTTAAATTTATTGACATATATTAAATCTGGAACTTGATAGGTTGTTACCATATATGATGTTCTGAGCTGGTAACAAATTGTAATTTAGTGAGGTTCATATTTGAATTGATAATATAATGCCTTAAGTAATGATGTAATGCATAATTATTTTACTCTGTCAGAACATGGTGTAGCATTGATTTGAACAAGTGAGCTATATTAATAATGAATACCATTTATAATGCAGAAAACAAACTTCCATGTTTTCTTAATATGCTTATTCCCAGTCTTTTCATTCTATAACTTGTAGAGATATTTTCAGTATTTGCTATTTTGTATAAAAGTTAAATGTATGATCCATAATGAGCTCAATGGGAAGTGGGTGTGCGAGTGTTAGATATTTTACTAATTAAAATAGAATTGTATGAAAAGGATTCAATACAATATTTTACATTTTTCTAATCCTACCTTCCAAATTTTTCTTGAATGTTCATTTACTGATTTTGATAAAATTGTATTTGCAATGAATCAAGGGAAAGCAATTTTTCTTTGCTTCATCATCATGTATTGCCAATTTATAGTTATCATGTACATTTATCAGAACATTTCCAGGTTCTAAATTTTGATTTGTCATTGTATGAACATTGTCTTCTTTATAGTCTACAGTTATGATTGATGACATGTAATGGTTAGATTTCTCACGACCAGTTTAAATTTCACTGGGTTCAATTTTTTAAAGGGGGGGAGGGGCATGTTATGTTTATGCTAATACTGGTCGGTGAGATCTCTATCTATTTCATGTACGGTCAAAGGGTAGATAACTCTTTTTCCGGATATTTTAGTTCCATTTCATTATTATTTTATTAGTTTGTACTTGATTCCGGAATTAGTCTGTCCGGCCTATGTTTTGTTGTTTAGAGGATAGAAAGGAAGAAAATAAACATGGTCGACACGTACATTGAAGCTGGCCTTATGTTTTCCCCCCATAGGCCCAAATTCACCCCTCTCACAGCGTGACAACAGTAGGCTACACCAGACATGGTGTCAGGGCAAGAGGAAACTCGGGCTACACCAGTCATGGTGCCTGGGCCAGAGGAAACTCAGCTAGGCTACACCAGTCATGGTGTCAGGGCCAGAGGAAACTGGGGCTACACCAGACATGGTGTCAGGGCCAGAGGAAACTCTGGCTACATACAACCTAACGTTAAAGATGACATGATGTGAGAATCAATACCATGTTTTTTCATGCCTGGTAATTTACCTGCAATTAAACCGGTAAACTATCCACTGATTACAGTGACTCTCTAATGCTGTGCTCCACTCTCTATATGTAAATGAGCCCCAGAAAATTTAAATGTGTCATACTATTAATAGTGTAAAGAAAATTAAAGTCACACACTCCAGAAGCCCAAGGTCGATCAGATGCCCTGGTTGCCCCTGCGAGATGGTATTCATGAATCATTCATGAACTTTCAAGAATACTGTATGAATCATTCATGAACTTTCAAGAATACTGTAAGTTTTTGATTCATGAAAAAATGTTCATGAATATTCATCAAATACCTCTCATGAACTCTTCATGAACTTTTATGAATAATTTTACAAATTCATCAAGATTCATGATCGTTCATCATATGTGATTATGAACTATTCATGAACTTTCATGCATAGATGATATTCATTAAAATTCATCAAAGTGAATGAAATAGTAAGAACAGTTGATAATGAATTTTGAAGAACTTTAATGAATGAGAATTTTATGTGATTATGAACTATTCATGAATTTTCATGCATTGATGATATTCATTAAAATTCATCAAAATGAATAAAATAGTAATGAATTTTGAAGAATTTTAATGAATGATAATTTGACTTTAAAATTGAACATTTTCTTGAATAAAAAAATACCTTACATTTTAAATTGAATAACAAACTTAATATCTAAAAAGTTTTTAAATTTAATTCCATGTCTATAACAATTTTGTTGTTGGCTTATAAAGAAGAATAAGGAAACTGTACAGGCTTACTAAACCCCTTTACAATAAGAAAACTTCAAATTTCCCGCCAAATTTTTCCCGCCCAATAACTTCTAGCAGGAGAGTTCCAATACATGGCAGCCATGAGGCTTTTTTCACAGAGATAAATAACATGTTATTTTACAAATGAAGGCAAGTATTTATCTTTCATACCTGGTTCATGATCAATACAAGACTACCAGGAAATGAAATATTCAACTCTGGAAATATGTCAAACTGTTTATAGGTAAGAATTAACATAAAACCAATCACCATGCATGTGACCTAAATTTATATAGTGCGCATAATATTCAAACAGATTTGGCATTTCTTAAATTGCATTGCCCATTTAACTAAATTGTACAAACACACCTCACATGTACAATGAGAATTAATGCAATAATGAACATAAGTCACTTTTATCTGAAGAATATTAAAAGGATTTTGCATCCAAATGATTGTGTACACATACTCATTTCAAGCAGTTATGAATTTTGAAACAAGTGATGGATCAATTTGAATGCAATCTTTAATGGAAGGACTACAAGGATACTGTCAAAGATGCATAGTGATACAGTCCATGAAAAATTTTGATGAAATTTAAGTGGTAAAATACATGCAAATTCATTTTCTTAATAAGTTCATAACTCATGAATTAATCATGAATTATCATGAATAGAATAGTTCATGAATATTCATGAACAATGACGATTTTATGAATGAAAATTTTGATTTCAGGATTAATGAATGTTCATGAAATATTTCATTCATGAATATTCATCATAGTTTTAAGTTCATGAATATTCATGAACTAATCATGAATTGTCATGAATGAAAAAGTTCATGAGTATTCATCATAGTTTTAAGTTCATGAATATTCATGAACTAATCATGAATTGTCATGAATGAAAAAGTTCATGAACATTCATGAACTATGATGATTTCATGAATGAAAAATTTCATGAACATTCATGAACTATGATGATTTCATGAATGAAAAACTTTCTTACATAATTCATGAATATTCATGAACATAATTTGAAAAAAATGTTCATAAAGTTTTAAGTTCATGAATGTTCATGAATTATTCATAATGGTTTCGCAGGGGTGATGCCACATCATCTATAACTTACAGAGTCAACATGAATCTGGTATAAAAGATAGGTTAAATATGGAACGACACCATGAATTGGCAAAGAAACTTCTCTGCATTTAATAAACAAACCCATGCTTTTCTGTTTATTATCACTTTATCAGGGAATGTAACTCGGCTTCAGGACACAAGTACAGTCTAGGGTTGGTTCACAGTCTATTTTAGATGTTTATTACATATTTTACTTATGAATTGTTGGCGTAACTGAACATATTTGAATGGTATTAAATGAAGATAAATCAACAAAGGATTAATTATGAAGTTTAGCTTGAATAAGTTTTATATTTATCAACAAAAAAATAGAAATGCTTTAAAAATACCTGTATCATTATGGGTATATATACCAGCTGCTTATCAAGTGACTTTGCAAATGGGTATGTAAAAAACATAACCTAGCTTCATTGTCAGAAACCCAGGAGACACTGGCCTGTTGTTTTTGTTTTGACATAAATGAGCAGATCAAGTCTCATGGGGTTCTGGCAATGAATTATCTTGTGAAGGGTTGAATATAGAAATTATGATAATAATGCAAGACTTGTATAATATAGATATGAACCATTAACTTATTCCCCAACAAATCAATGATTGTCCTGTCCACCAACATTAACTGTTGAATAATTGATGAGTGACTGGTATACCATTGTTTCCCCGATACATATATTTAAATATCACAGGAGTTCTGGGTCATTAACACTATGTGCTGTTTTTAGGTTTATGGGAAAGTTTTTTTCAAATATGTTAAACTGTATCTGCCAACAAATAAGCCGTCTTTCTCCATTTTTGCAGAATCATCAACATTTGATTATATATTCATATATATACATGTAGTAAGCAAAAAGTAAATCACAAATAAGCCCTCCCCAATGTAAAATTTGTTCACTTGGGGGCGGTATTTTATTTGAGGATAGATCTAGTACAGTGCATTCCACTTAATTGGGTTGCCTTTTTTCGGGGGCTTTTTACCCGATTAACCGATTTATGCTATATAAGCCGAAATGCACGTTGCCATCTTGGATTTGGTTCGTAATGGTTGTCAGACTTGGGTCAATTTTGGATGAAAATGTTTGTGATTATTATTGTTAATAAACAGTGTTTTTGTTTGTGCTTTTACTGATGTCAAATTGACAGATTACTATTACTAATTGTATAAAAATACATGTATTAAAATACTAAAACCTTATATATATATACAGCTTGTTTCTTACTCATGACACAGTACAATAGTAGCACCTCAATTCGGGGCCATTCATCCCTGTTTCATCCACATGTTCCTAATTTGACATACGATCTAAGGACTCGCGGACAACTACAGCTAAAATCATTTATGTTTATCATAGAGGCATTCTTTTGTTTGCTATGAAGTTTTTAATATTCCAAATTATTTTCAATTGCCAAAGCACAGAGTTTGGAGAAACCGAGTTAATATGACGTTGACACTGACAGTCACTGATAAAACATATACAGTATATGTCTATATTTACCATTGTATGGCACTGCCACTATATAACCCTACCAATTCAGTTGCGATTTCACCAGCTTATGAACTGCCAACTGAAATTTGAATTTGAAAATAAAAAAAAAAAAATTGCACGACAAATAAAAAATCGCAGATGGTAAATATAAGCATTGAACGGCTTTCAGTTGGCATCCATAGTCAATATGAATGCCAACTGAAAGCCGTTCAATGCTTAAATATAAAGCACATTCTGAGAATTTCAATAAGATTTTCTGCAAAAACATGGTTGATGGGCAATAAATTAACCCCATTTTTGGTATTTAGTCTGAAAATACTTATTGTAGTTTATTAAAAAACAGATAGCGGTATATGCTTTTCCTTGTTCTCTTTGAAACAATGTTTTTATGTTGGCCAAAAGTCTTGAATCCTAAGAGCCCCATTCTCCATGATGTATCAGTCTTTATCCTTAAGCTTGAAGACATTCACATTCACACTGCTTTATTTCAGAGATATGCTACATCTCTGAAAAAGAGTAATTATGATTGATATTAAAAAAGAACAGACTGGCTGTGTGCATATATATATATATATTTCTATATAATACTAATTACATATTGAAAGTTACTCTATACCTATTGATATAACCACTCAACAAAGTTTGAGATTCTTATTTTCAATTTATGATTTAAAGTGGATAAAAAATCATTCATAGCATCCCAAATAAATTCAATTAAGTTTCACCTCTATACTTTGTGATACATGTACAAGTGATCATTATCAAGACAGTTTTTTTTTTTTCATTTGTTGGTGTTCTTAGAATCTATATATTTCTATGAGACCCATTTTATGTATATATTCACAAGAAGTGGTGTAGGCTGTTGGCAATTGAGCATCTTTAAATACTCTTTACTTATATAACTAACTGTCATGATCAGTCATAATTCTACTCATTGAACCAAGGGAGATAATCAACAATAAAAATCTGATTTATTGTTTGATCAGACAATTAAGTACTTATATAATATAGGTAGATGTAAAAGGATGTCTGTATAATGCTATTTTTTTCCTGATTATTTATGTATATATTAATTATAGACCATGTGAATATAGACGTTTTAACGGACCGCAGAGAATTTTTAGGAACAGATAAAAACATTAAAATGCTAATAAAATATTTCACTTAAAACAGAAAATTGTAATTCAGGATGAGGAAATTTCAGTTTTTTCTTTTCTGTTGCGCAACTCTTTTCCTGAATCATTAAAATAGTTTTGAAATGAAAACAATAATGACTATGTTCATGACTGACTGATGAATGGTATATCATTCCACTGAAATGGAACATGTTGTTTTCTGATCTTTTTATATATTTTTTTAGTTGCATGAAAATTCATGTTCAACCTGAATAATTCCCAGATAACTAAGGAATGGATATATACTTTAATTTCTATTGAAATTTTTTGGAGCAACTTTGATTCACAGTTGTAAGAGGAGTGAAACAAGAGGCCCAGAGGGCCTGTATCGCTAGACACCTGGATTTCATGAGATATGAAACGAGAATGATGACTAAGTATATTTGTCACTGGTATTGCTATGTCAATATATCATAGGCATTTTACATGGGTACATGAGGTTTTTATGCCAAAAAATGCATTAATCCATGAAATGAAATTGACTTTTGGCGCAACTCCGGATGCTACCACACAAATGTGAGCGATATCCATTGCTTAGTTTCAGAAAAGAAGTTGTTTGAACCAATTGACCCCTTTTGACCCCGCCCTCTGCACCCCGGGAGTCAACCCCAAAATTTGTACAATTTTGAATCCCCACCCCATGACGATGCTACCATACAAATGTGAGTGATATCCATTGCTTAGTTTCAGAGAAGAAGTTGTTTATATCAATTCTGCCAAAATAACCCCTTTTGGCCCCGCCTCTTAGCTCCCCGGGGGTCAGCTCTGTCATTTTTACAGTTTTGAATCCCTACCCCTGGGGTTGTACCAGGCAAATATGAGTGAGTTTCAAAGAAGAAGTTGTTTATATCAATTTAGCCAAATTGACCCCTTTTGGCCCCGCCACTCAGGCCCCAGGGAGGTCGGCCCCACCATTTGTACAATTTTGAACCCTGACACCAAAGGGATGCTTACAGTCAAATACGAGCAATATCCATTGCTTGATTTCAGAGGAGAAGTCGTTTATATCAATATAGCCCAATTGCCCAAATTTTGGCCCCGCCCCTCAGGCCCCTGGGGGGTCAGCCCAGTCATTTGTACAATTTTGAATCCCCACTCAATAGTGATGGTACCAGGCAAATATAAGCAATATACATTGCTCAGTTTCAGAGAAGAAGTCGTTTATATCAATATAGCCCAATTGACCACATTTGGCCTCGCCCCTCAGTCCCCCATGGGGTCAGCCCCATTATTTGTACAATTTTGAATTCCCACCCCATAGTGATGCTTCCAGGCAAATATGAGTGATATCCATTGCTTGGTTTCAGAGAAGAAGTCGTTAATATAAATATAGGTATATTGACCCATTTTGGCCCCGCCCTCAGGCCCCCCAAGCGGTCAGCCCCACCATTTGTACAATTTTGAATCCTCACCCCATAGTGATGCTACCAGGCAAATAGGAGCGATATCCTTTGCTTGGTTTCAGAGAAGAAGTCGTTTATATTAATATAGTCAAATTGACCCGTTTTGGCCCCGCCCCTCAGACCTCCGGGGGGGGGGGGGGGGGGGGGGGGTCAGCCCCACCATTTGTACAATTTTGAGTCCACACTCCATAGGGATGCTTCTGACAAAATTTCGTCAAATTTTGATCAGTGGTTATGAAGAAGAAGTCAATTGTTGACGGACTGACGACGGACGACAGACGACGGAGGCAACGGTATGGCAAAAGCTCACCTTGGTCCTTCGGACCAGATGAGCTAAAAATGCATGGTCAGACTAGGGTTCGAACCCAGGATCACCTCCAAACACTACAGCTAGCTATATATATAGGATGCTCGAATTCAAGTCGTATCGGTACCTAGTTGTTACGGTACTCGGCCATTTCGGTACTTCCGGAAGTTGTTTCGGTACTTGCGGAAATCGTTTTGGTATTTACAAAAGTAGTTTCGGTACTTACAAAAGTAGTTTCGGTACTTGAATATAAGTCTTATTTTTTACCAATAATGAACGTCTTAAGACCATGTTTTGACGATTGTTATGCTATTTTTACCAAGTATCCTGAATGAACAAAGGGAGAAAACACTAACAGTCAAACAGAATAAACGTCCCTGAGATAGACTACGTATGTATTATGAATGACTCTATTTATTCTGTTAGAGCTAAAGAGAATTGCTTCATTGTTCATGGTTCCTATTATCATCATCTTAAATCCATCACAATCTACAATTAGAGTCCCTATAAATGTCAGGGGTTTGAAGACATGCGCCATGGCTATTTGATATGTCTATTGCCACCAATTTCGGTTGTTTGAACAAGTTTTGATTGTTGCCAATGAAAATTATGAGAGCAAATTATTGTTTGCAAATAATATAAATTTAGAGCAGTGTTACTTGCAAGTGCTGGCGAGAATGGATAGTCAACAGTTCATTTTGTGTATAATGGTCTTTTATAAATGAAAAAAAGATATAATATTCAATTTTATGTTTTTATTTTCATATTCCTATTAAGAAACATGTAACAATAAATACAGAACAGTTAACAGTAAACACTCATTCATCTTCTATACGTACTAGCTACTATTGTTTTCGTTTAGATGAAATAGCTTCTATTGACACATTTGCACTTCTAGCCAAGAAGGGAAGCGGCCTTCCTCAAAAGCTTCGATGTTGAGAGGTTCTGTCTTTCGTATTCTTTCCAAAGCTTGAATAGACGTCTTTGTGATTTCTGGGCCCTCTTCCGCTGGAATTGCTTCAGTTTCCCTTCGTTCACCAATCGAAGTTGTAGGGGGATGGAGGCCGTCTCCCGGAAGAGTTCCTGGATGAACAGGTAGAATGGCACTAGACCTTTCGTGTTGACTCTACTGTTCAGGCGATGGTGCCACCCTTCCACGTCGTTGTTGGTCCCGATGCTAGTCTTGAACACGCTCCAATCACTGATTGGGAAGACCCTGAAATTATAAAACAAATTACTAAGTATATCGGGACGTATATATAACATGTAAAACCAATAAAACAAATTACTAAGTATATCGGGACGTATATATAACATGTAAAACCAATAAAACAAGTTAATAAGTATATCGGGACGTATATCTAACATGTAAAACCAATAAAACAAATTACTAAGTATATCGGGACTAATATATATAACATGTAAAACCAATAAAACAAATTACTATAACATGTAAAACCAATAAAACAAATTACTAAGTATATCGGGACGTATATATAACATGTAAAACCAATAAAACAAAATACTGGGACGTATATATAACATGTAAAACCAATAAAACAAAATACTGGGACGTATATATAACATGTAAAACAAATTACTGGGACGTATATATAACATGTAAAACCAATAAAACAAGTTACTAGGTATATCGGGACTAATGTATAACATGTAAAACCAATAAAACAAGTTACTAGGTATATCGGGACGTATATATAACATGTAAAACCAATAAAACAAGTTACTAAGTATATCGGGACGTATTTATCGAATTGTACTCACCACTTCCATAGATCCGGTGCTGCCATCTGCTGCAAGAGTTGCACTGTATGGCCTCTTGCCTTGGCCGAACAATAGTGTCACATTCGGTGCACATGTCAGGCGATGCCATGATGACATAATTGATAATTTTGAGAGTGATACTCTCATTTTTATGACAAGTTGCATTGGTAATTATTTCGAGCTACTCTGATCTACTCAGTTAAGAAAACAACCGAGATCACGTTTGAAGTGCGATGTGCGTGATTGTATAAACAAATCAGTCGGTAAGGTAAACGTTAAATAAACAACCAACAACCAGTTAATTATCATTATTTAATATCACAATGAAATACCGAAACAACTCTTAAAGTACTGAAACAACTTTGAAAAAATGCCGAACCGACTTCCGAAAAGTACCGAAACAACTTTTTTTAGGTACCGAAACTATTGAGCTAAGCTACCTCCTGGTCGCCCATGATCGACCCCATCCAGTTCCGCTACATGCACATGTACAGTTAACATTTCTGAGGTATTTGAAAATTGGATGAACTGACGAAAAACATAAAAAAATGAAAAACTGTTCTTACAAAAAATGTTGATGTTTGCCCTTTTAATGATCCAATAGACCCACACGGCATCATGCACCCAGCAGACCCTAGGACAAGGCAAACACACCCCTACACCTTCAGACACCTATCTGCCACCAATGACACATACAAATACTCCTTTTTCCCACACACAATAACACAATGGAACCTCCTCCCGGTGGCAGCAGTACAATGCACTACACTAGAGATCTTCAAGGCACATATACACAATGCAGCCCTTGATGATCTCAAACACACACCGTAAACACACCCTCATAATGTTTTTATCTTATAGTTTCCACTAAAAATTTTTTTTTTAAAAACCCCTCTCACTGTACCCAAATCCCTGCACTTTTTTACTTCTTTTAAAAAGCATACAATGATCCTTCCTGTAACCGTAATCGTCCTTTTTGACGGGGGTTTAATAACCAAAGAAGAAGAAGAAGATCGCAGAAACTCTTAACAAAGTGAAACTGAAAGTAGATGAACTAGTATTCAACCAAATCCATAGGAATTTTGTTAACACATGCTACTCACTTGTCTGCACCTGGAAACTCAGTGTAATATATATCATTACAGAAATCTTACTTTTGGGGTCTTGAGCTAACCACGGAGAATTTACTATACACAAAAAATGAGCAGTTCTATACGTATAATTGTATGTAAATATCTGTATATGTCTAACAGTAGTAATGGCATTATTATAATGCATTTACATGTTTTACATACTTTGAAACTGTATGGGAATGGTATAGAGCTATCTTGAGGTCTATAAATTTTTTGTGAACTGTCGTATTACAGGTATAATATCAAACACTTTTCATGAATTCAGCTGTTCTAACTTCTTAGTCAAAAACTTAGTCAAAAACAATGACATGAGCTGTCAAACGAATACAATTTGGCTATTAACCAACACTCAATAATTTCAAATGCATTTACCGTTCTTTTGAAAACTCCATTCTCAGTCCGGAGACACCTTTACCACCACGGGAAGCACTAGTTGTGTGACTAAAACCAAGTCTGTTTATCAGGAGACTTTGGACGGCGAGCAAGTCATGGGCGCCGCCATTGTTGTTGAACTTGATATATTTTGAAGTCATTTCTAAATTTAGTTGACGCATGCGGTAGGCCTATCTCACATCCGGAATATATACAACAGGAAGTCTATACCTCAGATCAGGACCTGCAGATGTCACATAGATAAAATTACTGATTAAAAAGTCTTTTCATTACATACGAAAGATTATGATAAAGCATGATAAGCTGGTTAACACATCAAAATTGAGATCTCAAAAGTAAGACAATGTTAGACCAGAGTCTCTGGTTAGACTACATTTTTATACTGTACGTATTTGGCGGGAGATAATGCTATTCAACTGATATGCATATTTTTAACATATTGCCTAAATCCTTTCCTTGCAGCATGAGTTTGTTCAAATTTTATTCAGTATTTACTACACATAATGATATAGTCCAATGTACTCATCATTCTCATCTATCAGATTTACTCCCCTTCGTTTCACTACAGTGATTTTACAATACTGTACAATGTATGTTGGTCATATGCGTCCACCTTAGATTACTGAACAACCCGAAAAATAACAACATTTGGTTAGGAACATAATCTCACAATCATTTCAGGCAAGTTTGAATTCTGAAACGTGTTTTTTTTCTCAAAATGGCAGTCATAGCGGCCATCTTGGATCGCTGATCATGAGCAACCCGAAAAATAACAACACTTGACCAGGATAATTTCAAGTAGCAAGTTAGAGCTCAGTCCTACTGGTGGAACTTGAGGAGTATTTTACGAACGGCGCACGGCGCACGACTCACGATCGACGACGAAGCAGCATGATGGCTATAAAAAAACTACCATTAACATAATTGTATTTAAAAAAAACCAACACCTACCACCTAGATATCGTGTATACGCCTAGGTAGAGTATATATAACTGATAAAATCGATCAAGACATGAATAAAATGAATCACAGATAAGTTCCAAATTTTCAAAAACTCGTTTCCAGTATTAAAGAAATAATGGTTTCCTCTACCATTATCAAGAAAAAGAGACATGATGCATATTGGCCTATTTCAACCTAACAGCGACCGTTTTCAAAATAAAATAATAAATGATGATAACTAGTTTTGGGATACAAACCTGTCCAGCTTTCAAATCATTTTTTGACATAGAACGCATCGGAAGACCAACCTATATAATGTCTTTTCAAATTCTATTTAACAAAATACAACTGAAATCCTATTCTTAAAAAGTGGTCATCCGATGTCCTGGTTAAAATATTTTAATTTAGCATTAACTAGACTGACTATAACTGATAACACAATTTTAAGCTTCACATTTCCGTAAGTCCGTGTTAGCGAAAAGATGAAGCATAGGTTCAATATTTGATTTCATTTGATTGCATTTTGTAAAAATTGCAAACATTGCTTTCAAACCCTACACTATTCCGTATGCAGTAAAGGGATGCCACTCTGGAAGACTATAACGCACCCAATTTCACTCAAGGAGACATATTTGTTATAACTAGAGATAACAAATTACGTATCCCAGCTTTCTATCTACTTAAAAACATTGGGAGAAGTCGTGAATCTGGCATTATCTGGACTTCGACAAGGAAACCCGTTACAATGTGATAAGTATGATTGTATATATAGGGTGAGTTCACCATGCATCGGACACCTCTCTCGGATGTTGCACGTTCGTTCCTTCGCTGGTACGTTATACCCCATTCCAATACAACACAATAAAGGCGAATGTGTTCCGAATGACTTTTCTACTACATAGAAGCCGAATGAGACAAGAGTGTGTACGAAAGACGTCTTATTTCTAATATACGCTAGGTATACCATGGATCGGACGGTCTCATACCATACATCGGACAGTCCGATACCATACACCGGACACACCATTATTTCTTTGAATATATTCAATTTAACACCTCAACAATGGTATTATAACACACTAAAACATTTATGAACTTCTGTAAGCTCAAACTAGGGACGTAAATTTGTATATACTGAAACACAGCAGAACGAAAATCGGCAACCATTGCTCATTCTACAAACACAAAGAATACTTGAATGAAGTTACCTTACCTTAAAGTTAAGTTGTCATAATCACATGATTAAATTTTGGATGCATATCCGATTTAAAAAAAATAATTGGAAGTTTCAAATTAATTTTACCGTTTGTATTATAATGTAAAAAGACAGGGTGTCATCAATATTTAGGTTTCATAAAAAATAGATAAGACATATTTAATCCGGTTCCAATTTCATAATTTATTTTGCTGTTGTCGATTTCTTTGCCGCAAGCCGTTTGGCAGCGCGCGCTTTTTTTTCCTCTAGTTTTATCAATTTGTTGTTTTCCGCGATTTTTTTCTCTTCAAATGCCTTGTCGCATGATATTACAAAGTAACCGCCTTTTGTTGTGGTTGTTGGTTTCTTATGTAGCGGTACAGATGGCACCTCCAGGAGCCACGAATCTGAAGACTGTGTGATCTAAACGAAAAGGAAAGATATAGTTGAATTAGTCAATTATTACACAATACATTGATTACATACACATACTAATACAGGTACTTATCAATTCCATCACACGTATCTCATAATATAAATGTCATTACATTATATTATATCTTTATTTAACTGTAACCGTGACGAATACCTGTGGACACATTTTAACTTTATACGTCTTCCAAGCCTGGAACGTACGGTCACCAGCCACATCAATACCAGCAGAGAGAGCTTTTTCATACTGGGCTTTTTTTGCCTGACTTATACTGCATTCAATGGCAGCTAATGCCAGCTCCGGGGGACACGTGTCGGATGAGGACGCGTTTAGCAAGGGATCCGGTGGTGACGCCCCGATATTGTCCGCAATATCTGCCATGTCCCTGTCGAGACTGCCGTCTAATGGCACTGATGACACCACTACCCCACTGTCTGTTATGGAGATCCCCAAATCGACAAGGGTACCCTCTGTCCTTTCATCATAATGCAGCTGTGGCAGTTCCTGTAACGTTAACGACACGGTGTTGTCGGACACGCGTACGTCACTGAATGGCTCTGTATGAGTGCATGGCTCAGGTGTACATGGCTTGGGAGTGCATGGCTCGGGTGTGCATGGCTTGGGTGTCTGGTTCTCCATTTCATCTATCGGGTAAACACAATAAAGAGAATAAGAAAGGAAGAAGGAAAAGAAAAAAACCCCGCATGTAACAGACAAGAATTAACAAAGGGACTTAGATACCGTTTTGAAGAAACGTACGGAAAAGTAACACAGGGACTTGTTCTAAGGTCGCATCGGGTCATATATGTGCAGTATTGTGCACAAAGGATAGCTGATGGTAAAATAGCCAAAGAAAACATAAAATGACACACCTGCATACACTGATGATGGAAGAAATGCCTCTTTAGGGATAACGGTTCCATCACAGGGGTAAATCCCGGTTGCCCGAAAACCGTTCACCAAGTATTCTGGTTTAAGCTGATTCCAGGCTTTCGTTACAAGCCGAAAAAAGTTGGCATGGGTGACAGGGCATGCTGTCTGAGCCAGGAATGAGGTGGTGGTCTCTTTCCAAGATTTTTTGAAAGGCCCAAATACAGTTCTGAATAGTTTGAAAATACAAAAAGAAATACCAAAAAAGAGATTCATTTTGTAAGTAACGTTAAAAAATCTGGATATGTAACAATATTGGATATGCATGTATAGACACTAAAAAAACAATTTAATTATTTGACTGTGACGTCATGCTGCTTAACTGGACAGTGACCTTTCACCGCCGTGATTTACAATTTAGAAATTAGATAATTAATTAACAAACGATAAACGTATAGTCCACAAACAATTGGTTGGATAAAAATTGAACCACTTATTTGATATTGATTCTACCTGTCTAAGGGTTGGAGCCAGTGAGAACAGTGTGACGGCATCTCCATCAAAACTATATTGTTTTCACGAGCCGATTCAATAAGCTCGATGTGGTGGTGCGAATCGTGGCCATCAAAAATTAAAATCTGAGGACGATGTGGTCCGATGTTCTTCAAGAAGACCTCCAAAAACCACAACGATGAGAGTCCCTATAAATGCGAATAAATTGAATAGTTAGAGTACCGTATTTGACCCAATAACCGCCCGAGCGCTTAAAAAATCTTAAGAAAATGGAGGGGCGCTTATCAGGACAAAATTTAGACTATGTCAGAAAAATTGACCATATTCATAAATCACGTTAACTTCCAAGACTCCATGCAACATATTTGTCTGTCTTTGTGAATTGAAATTATACTTATTTTACGTTTTTTATGGTGAACTTTTCCTCATCGACGTATACTAAAACAAAACATTACGTAACAAGTGAAAATGAACATCGGAGGGGGAGGGGGGATTATTAGGTCGAATACGGTACTTCAAATACGTAGCTGAATAAATTGCGTTAAGGGAAATTCAGAGATACTTTTAGTTAGTTACCTTTTATAAACGATTATCAATGCTATGTTTGCATCATTTGAATTGAGACTATAGTGCAATATCTTTTGCAGGGAGGCAACATTTTCTCGTGCAAAGTTATACCGAAAATAAGAACATTTCCTTTAATTTGTACCTGTTTTATCCAACCAGAATCGGACACGCTGATGAACGATCCCTTCGGGGCCATATCCGTGTCCCAGGACTTTAATGCCTGTTTCGTTTTCCCCTTCACAATGAAGTGGGGAGCCAGCATCCTCCCTGCGGCATTCCCGCAGGCAATCATGGTAATATTTTCGCGGTTCCCACACTTTGTTTGTATGTTTTTCGAACCTTTCCTGAAGTGAGTAAAAGTAATGTTCAGATTGTAAACACACATGCACATAAAATAAATATGAAATTTTACTGAATTGTTTTCGTCTGCCGTTTATATATGTGTGTTGGTGTTGTTTACTTTTATTCATACTTCATTACATTTACACTCTCTGACTCTGTACATGCTCTATTTTTATATTTTTCTCTGTACTAGTCTAACCGGTTCACGTGTCGTGTATATTAGTTTTCATGATTTGTTATGTATGATTATTGTATTGCCACGTGATTACGTGTACCTGTGTATTTCACTGGTCACTCTTACACTGGACGGCAAACATTACAGACATGTATGCTATTTTAGCAATGACATTTTGGACTATACAATTACCATTTTAAGAACCATACATTGCGTAGTTGCCACCTTGTACAGTAAGACCTGTATGACATTAAATGTAGCTGTTGGTAAATATTAATTGCAACCGTTACGGCAATATATAGGCCTCCATGTTCATGTTGGTTTTATAATCATATGTCCATCAGTGTGTGAGAAAGTAAATTGTTTTATGTCTCGTAGTGTTCTTTTCCTACGTTTCATTTATTTGTATGCTACGTGGTTTTTAGCAGTCTTTTATTTTGATGGAACAGAATCAATTATTAATTATTGTAAAATTGAAATAACAGTGATTCAAATAACGCCATTGTACCTTGAAACAACTTTAACCGGGTAGAAACAGGTGATCATTAGTGTTTTTCGGCATAGCCGTATAATACTCTTTTGGCCCCGGATATGACGTGCCAGGTGGCGTTACTGGTCAAGATGAAGTATGTGATTGGCAAATGTAGCGGTAAATGCAAAATGCTACGTTAAGATTGAATGCAAGCTGAATAAGTGGATGTATCTTTTCAAATGACACGTTAATAGAATTATATTCCTGATTCAAATGCAGTCTTATTATCACCAAAAATGATTCAAACTGATATAATTTTGTTACCTGTGCTGAAACACATTAGTTCGTTAATTTATTTCACCAATAGTTTTACATTATAGCCAGCAGCATTAAAACTATGCCGTTTATCTTTTTTAAAAGATATTTCTTGTTTAATATGAGCTATAGTGCATATGCACTGATGAAAGCTATCAGTGCATATATATTTTTCTTAGCTTGGTTTGTAACTTTGCATGTACAATGTAGTTGTTTATCTGAATCAAACGACCGTTTACGAATAGCTTTGGATATGCCTCATGTCTCGTACATTAGAGTCGACATTTTTCTGTAAGTAACATTTAGCTTTCTGGTTCCAAAGTAAATCAAATTGAACAGTACTATCGGGCTGAGCCCCTCTTCCCCTGTGGGAAATAGTCATGTTCCCCACGGATGCTCCCGACCAAATTTTATAAGAATCCATTTAACCATGCTAAACGAAGAAAGATTCTTAAGAAATTAACGTTTTCTCTAGTTGATTTCAATACGAAGATGATACTGCTTAAAACAATCAAATGCATTGTGTACATTATGTTATTTAATTTCAATAAATCATGGGATGTTTTTGTAGTGTTAGACTGGCCCACTGTCTCTAGAATATTATAATAATAATCAAATTTGAACTTTAAAATTTTGATCTCTAGGATATGTCTAATTATATGTTTTAATCCATTTTTTCACTTGTTACGGAATACGTCAGGGCGTCATGTTACATTTTGTTATGATACTGTATCAACTTTATTTATTTTACAGTATTTGCGAAATAACTTTATTAATCACTCCTGTTGGTTTTTTTCTATCACTTTTACTTTTAAACCATTCTGATACCAAATACATGTACATTTTTGTTTATCCTTTTTATATGTTAAATCTACATTTGAAGGATCCAAGTCAGGATCAATGAGTTCAAAAGCAGAAGTGGTGTTATCTATCAGAAACACATGGAGATGAGCACCAGTGTAGACCGTTAGGGCCATGTGAAAGGATAGAAGCAGAGCCAGAACCAAGGGTACGAAAAGGAACCATCATGGAAGGGAGTTCACGAGGTTGTCAATAAAGCTAGATCTGGATCAGCACCTGTGCCCAATGGTATTCCTTATAAGTTCTACAAGAATTGTCCGAAGATCCTGAAACATCTCTGGAAGCTGTTTAAAAATATATAGAGGAAAGGAAACATTCAACCTTATTGCCAGAAGGCTGAGAGGGCTGCTTCGGACTAAAAGAGGAGAACTCAGAGGACATAAAGCAGTTTAGTACCATCTCGCTGCTGAATGTAGAAGGAAATATATTCTTCTCGGTTATATCAAGGAGGTTGACAACATATATGTCAAACAACCAGTATGCTGATACATCAGTGCAGAAAGGGGGAATACCCGGATTCTCAGGATGCGTAGAATATACTAGCATCGATCGTAACTCATCAGGGAAGCCGAGGTCAACAAGAAGGATCTCACAGTAGTATGGCTGGGTCTAGCGAATGCATATAGAACCATCTCACATATGCTCGTACCAAAGGATTTGGAACATTATGATATATCTGATCAGAAGACTGATCCAGAGCTACTTCAGCGGGATATATCTGCGCTTCACAACCAATACTTTTACAACATCTTGACAGGAATTGCAGAAGGGTATTGTGACCGGATGTCATCTCAGTTATCCTCTTTTAATGGGTATAAATATGATCGTCAAAGCAGGAGAAAGAGAGATAAAAGGCCAAAAGACATCAAGCAACATCAGGCAGCCACCAAACAGAGGCTTCATGGATAATCTGACCATCACTTCTGACACCCATATTCAGGCAAGATGGATACTGACAGCCCTAGATGAAACAGCATCCTGGGCAAGAATGACCTTCAAACCAAGAAAGTCAAGATTCCTTATCATAAGGAAAGGCAGAGTCATACAACCATTCCAACTAAAGATACAGGGGGAGGATATACCATCAATTATTGGAAACCCCATCAAATGCATGGGAAAGTCACTTGACAAATCACTCGGAGATAAGGTCAACATCCAAAGAATAGAACAGCAGGTCAGAGAGAGAATGAGAAATATAGAAAAGACAGACGTATCAGCATGGTCTCCTTCCACGCTTAGTCTGACCCTTGACGCTCTATGAGATTTCGACTTCAACTGTGGAGAAAATGGAGCGCATAATCAACAGATACGGACTCCGGGATGGCTGGGAGTTTCCCAAAGTTTCACTGGAGTAGGCCTATACAGCAGGGCAGCAAAACTCCAACTTTGTCACTAGTTGAAGAATTCAAGACAGGCAAGACAAGGCTCATCATGACCTTAAAAGAATGACAAGGTTCGGCTAGCCATCGTGGAAGTGCGAACTGGCAGGGAGTGGTCGGCATCAAGAGCAGTTGACGAGGCCGAGAGCAGGTTGCAATACAATGACATCGTCGGAACAACTGCATTAGAAAGACAAGGCTTAGAAACATCTAAAAGCACCCTCTGAACAAAAACTGACGCAGGCGTAGGATGGTCCAGAAGGAAATAAGTAGTGAGGATGAAAGAATGCAGACCAAAGCAGTTGAACTGGGAGTTCAGGGAGCATGGACTAGGTGGGACACAGAACCGCGTGCACTGTCCTGGTCGGAAATCTGGAAGTACCCTCAATTCCAACTGCAGTATCTCCTTCAGACTGTGTATGACGTGCTACCAACACCAGCAAATCTCTATAATTGGGACCTTGCAGAAACATCAGACCGCCTCCTGTGTGGACAGAGAGGAACCCTTCAGCGCATACTTACCTCTTGTCGCATGGCCTTAGCACAGGGGAGATACACATGGTATCACAACCAAGTCTTAAGGGGAACTGTCAGACACTATGGAAAAAGAACGGAGGAGCAAGGGCAGCCAAACAAGGTCCAGACATACGAAGATCAGGTTCATGAAAGAAGGTGAAACATCAACACCAAGCTCAGAGAGAACTGTAGACCTTGACCAGAGATTAACTTTTCCGGACATGGGTCCAACCAACCTCAGACTGGGTATGGTTCTTTTTTCATCAACGACAAAGGAGGAAAGGTGTCCACCAAAGGAAGTGAGCGAGTACGAAGCATTGCTGGTGGATTGCATGGAGAGAGGGTGGTAGACATGGAGAGGCTTCCCCGCACAGTCTGTACCTGGCAGGACTAAAAGATCAGTGGTGCAGAGGATGACCAAGGCAGAAAGATCTTCATGCTGGGTGTGTATGAAAAAGGACACCAGTAGCTGGACGCCCACCACCGACGCTCAGTGACTGATCATCACTGTGGACCCCCCCTCCCCTAATCCCATCCTGAGAGTGCCCCTCCAGCCCATCCTGAGAGAGTACCAAGCTAGGGGTCGAAACACACGATGAAAGATGGCCTCGGCTGCAGCATAGCTACATATAGGTAATTATTTATATGGCAATCTAACCATTTTGTCCCTTTGAATTTGTAAAACAACCATATTGTTGATATCGATACAGTAAATGAGTTTAAAAGCATCAAGCTTACCGCAAGCTGGCACCTTCTTCCGCCATTATCGGACTTTTAGTGTTCCCATATCTGTTACAGGTCACGGGTTTTCCCCCACTGTATGTACATGCATTGGATATCTTTGGCACATTATTTTTTATATCTTGTTATATGTCCATTGAAGAATCCATGTCAGTTATATATGAACAACTCCTCTTTTCTCTTCTTTTCCTTTTTACCCGTTATTCCACTTAATCTCTTAAGTATTTGGTAACATGCGGACCTTCATTGTACATCTAAGATTTAAGAAGAACTTTCTGAAACAAATTTCAACTGTAATAATCCAATATGGGTGCTTGTCCCGATCAGACTCAAAAGTCAATGGCACAACTAGGGACCAAGGGGATCCTAAATGTGAGGTTTAAGGAATATCCTTCTCGTACTTTTTCAGGAAATACCGACAACAAACTTTGACTGTCAGAATTTAAGATTGCCACCTGTCCGCCATTTTGTTTCCCGATCAGACTCAAAATTTAATTTAAATAAATTTAATAGTTTGAGTGATATCTCTCCATTTTTGGGGTATTTTTTTCAAGAAATAGCGATAGCGATGTTTGACTGTCAGAATCAAATATTTCCGTCCGTCTGCCATTCTATTTCCCTATCAGACTCACAATTCGTTGGGAACAATTACAATTGTAGTAAAGGGACTAAGGGGAACATTTATATGTGAATTGTTTCGAAATATGTGAGGTCTTCCTGTATACGGGCAAAATGTCTTCATGTCAATTTGACCTGAAAAAAAATGACCTGAAATTGACCTGAAAATGACCTGAATTTGACCTGAATTGACCTGAAGAAATTTTGCCTGTGTAGGATCGGGCGATTTCATAGACGAACCCATGGGGAATTGATATTAATCACAGTCTTTATAATACTACCCATCTGACAGTATACCATATTTTCAGAGTTTCGGGGACTACACTTTCAAACTAAAGATTTGGTTCGCATGTTCTATAAACAGCTATGACCACATGGGTATAGTGCATGTCTGTATGTTTTGGCTGCGGTATGTTCGTGTTTATACATGTATGACAGCTTATACTAACAGTATTTACTTGACTCCACATTGTTTCCTTAAACAGCATCTACTTATTCTTGTAAATTATGTTGGTGTCCTGCGAACACATCGACAATGGATTCTGTTTATAGGGCATTTGGGAGCCCTTGGGAGCCCGATGTATCCCTTTGCATGTTGTCTAAAAGGTGACTTCAAGTGGCCCCCTGAAGAATCGGAGATTTTCTTTCCATGTCTTCTATTCAGGGGGCATTAATCAGACAAAAATGTATCTTCTGTCCCCATTGCAACACTTCGGGTCTTTAATCTTTCTTTTATTTCCTCGCTGTTTTTTCTTTCTGTGCTTTGTTATCTTCTGTAGGTTTCTGTTTGATATCCGTTCTCATATGACCCTGACTATTGCGATGACGGTCACATTATACTGACAACGGGCTACGACTAACCTGATCAATTATAATCAAGTCTTTTCAACAAATCGTGATTTAAAAACGTACAATAAAAATAACGGGAGGCCAAGAGGACTTGCATCGCTCACCTTGATTATTTCAGTAAGCATGGATGATTACTCTTATCTAAATTATAATGCAAAAAAAATTGAGCTACATCTCAACAATGATACAAACGAAACGTGGACCAAATTTTTTGTCATTCTTTAAGAAGAAAAAGCATTTAAACGTTTTATGCTATATTTCCTCCTATTGGGCACGCCCCTCAAAGCCAGGAGAGCCACGCCATCTGTTTATATAACATCAAAATATATCCTGGACGAGTAGCGGTTAAAGGATTAAACCCATTTTCCCATATTCAGCCCCACGAGGGCCTGACCCAAAACTTACACAAAATTGGTTCCTCTTTACCCAAGGATGCTCCAGACCAAATTATTTCATTCCTATAGAAGAAGGATTTTTAAGATCTTGCTATATCTACCCTATTGAATCCCATCCTCAAAGGCCTCTGGAGTCTCAGACCCGCCATTTATACAATATGTAGTCCCCTTTCCACAAGGATGCCTCAGATCAAATTTGATTAAAATCCACTCAGTCGTTTATAACAAGTACCGTTTTATAGGAAAAGTTGACGAACGGACGACGGGCTATGACATAAGCTCACCGACCATTTGGGCTAGTTGAGCTAATAATATACTTAATATCGAAGATGTGAAATTTGAAAACAGAACACGATGAAGTGCTTTGCCTATCAATAGTACATTACAAAGTATGCCAAATTAATGAATGTACATGTACGTCCTACGATTTCATAAAGTCTGGCCCCGGGTTTCACCAACGTTAACTTAAAGTTCCAATAATGTAGCATTATCAAATTTAAAGCCAAAACCTTTATTTTTACATTTTAAAATTAGAGGACGCAATAGAACGTGATGGAACCTGGTTTTATTTCGTTGTCAAGCGTATATACGTCGACACATCTTACGGGCATGCACGTAGTTGATCTTAGTCAAAGCATTAAATCTTTCGTTAAACATAAATTGTTGTCCATCGTAGTTGTAAACATTGTTTGAACTTCAAACAACCAATGATATAACCTTGGCTCGCCCAAATATTTCCGACATATTCAAAATATTTCTATCTCAAAACAGTTTCTTCGGGTTTGAAAGTATGGTTTATGTAAGGATTTTCGAAACAAAACCAATGACTGTTTGTATACATGTATGTGACGTTCCGATGACTAGTACAGTCTGATGAAGGTGACTGTGTACATTACCGTAATCGTCATCCAAACCACAGGCGCTTGCATAGAAAACGTGATTTTCAATTTTTTTTATTTGACAACTTAACAGCTTAAAAGATTACACATACCACTGTCAAATAAAAAAAAAAAAAAAAAAAAAATCACATTTTCTATGCAAGCGCCTGTGATCCAAACGTCACGTATAAACAGCCGTTGGTTGTACATGTATTATGAAAATCCTTACGTATTCAAAATACCTTTTACGGTCAGATTGGATGCTAAGACATTTGTGTGACTATACATATAGTTTATATACGTATGTGGACTTACCGTAATTGACCCTACTTTGCCGTAGTTGACTGTACTGACATCACATCACGATTTACACTCACGGTTTTATACTACGGACGGATAGAGTCAAACTGGGAACTGGGCTTTTTCCTACTTCGAAAATATTGCATCCTACTTCAACTAAGCTGACTATGCGGTGAACTTCTGTACGTTCAAATGAACTACTGTCTCCCAAGTGCGTGACTGAGATATGAAAATGAAATTAACTGCAACTAGATAAATATAAAATAATTATACCGACATATTCTACTGCCTCTAAATATGACGGAGAATGTGTATTGGACGGCTGAATCGGCCCACCCTGATTTTCTCCCTGGTAGCATTTGTTGTCAAAAGCATCACAATATCCCCGATCAAGTGGAAGGAATCATTTTCCATTTCTCTATGTATATTTTCCGTTTTGGGTGGTTTTATTATTTTTACAGTTTAACTGTATGCATTTATACTATAAAAAACATATTTTTGTAAGATAGAACATCAGAGATGACCATTAATACAATTTGTAATTTTTAAAGTACTTTTTCGAGAAATAGATTGAATTTTACCACAGGGGGTAGGCGCGGACCTGCGTCACAAAAAAAATAAAAACATGAAAAAAATAATGATAAGTTAAAAAAAAAATTACAGAACCCTTTCAGGTGGTGCTGCTTTTATAGTGTTTGCTGATTCATTTTAGTGTCTAAAATGAAATGTTCTTGATATTAGTCTACCATGATATCAAACCTAAAATTAGAATGGACTGTGGGCCACCATGCATCACCTCCTTTGTTTGCATAAATTCTGCCTTTTTGAATCTTATTCGGCGTTTACCTATCAGTCAGTAGGTCGGTATGATTAATAGAGCGGTAATGTTTTGTGTTACAAGCCCCTGTACATACTCCAACGTAACTGTTGGGTAGTTTACGCAATACTAAAGAAATTTTTGAAAGTGACCCAGACACAATGTATTTCGTGACGTTGACCTACTGATCGAGCTTCAGGATAGCTGAAACAAAAAACAGGGCGATTTTTTTACTTATCGACGTTAAAGGAAGGTAGGTGAAATTATTGGCGGTATGCTATGCTCGTGTTTGAAATATTGTTGGAAAAGGAACAAGATCTTTTACATAACTTTAATTCCCTAACATGCTTTATACACACTAGGATAAAACAATTGAAACAAGAGCTTAATTCGTGTGATAGGCCTATGTTTAGAGACACGCATTCTTGGTGTATTGACTGCAAAACATATTGGATTATCAGACCAAAGCATTCGTTTACTGCACACACCCTGGTAAGTACGGTATTTAATATAAAGGGGATGGATTATCAGAGACGATTATGTCAACATTCTTATCAAAATGCATCTCTTCAGTAGGCATATGAGATGGTGTTCATCAGATTGGATATGTCCATGAACCATTATGACACAGGATACCGGCGATTTAAAAATAAGAAACATTTGTTCTTAGCTGCAAGCTATAAAATTCACATATTCTATGACATCCTGCACATAATGCCAAATAGGACATTGGATGCGAAATTCGTTCTCCACGACTTCAGTATATATTAATTTAACCGAGAACATAGTTAAAACGTAAGTATGCACGTTAGTCAACCAAACTTTCATCTCATTCAAAGTCACTGCGTTGAGAAACAATACCACTCCATAGACTCGGTAAACTTTTGTAAACAAAATATTAATGAATGTCATTTAAAGGACATTATTGTATGGCAAGCCAAGTTGTCATTTATTCGCGGAGCAATGTCGATCCAGTATTTTACCAAATTATATAAGATATCTTCTATGTTTATTAAATATCTTATTTCAAAAAGTTTATAAGATATCTTGTATGATATATAAGATATCTTATATCTTTTATTATATATCTTATAAAATATATAAGATATCTTATAAACTTTTCTTTATGAACTATCTTATAAAGTATATAAGATATCTCATAAAAGATATAAGATATCTTATATAATTAGTGTATAAGATATCTTATAAAGAACGAGACTCTCGTGAGACCGACAAAACCTAAAAGTTCGAGAACGACTGCTCCCCCTGTAAGGTAGCTTCCGTTTTGTTGGAAGGCACGCGGAACATACACAATCAACCCTCTGTCGCGATCACGATTGGCTAGGAACGGAGCAGATATGGCAATTATAAATCTGTTTCAAACCATTATACGTAGTTTCAGCTTCATCTCGGCTCGTTAATCGAGTGGAAGAAAGTTCATTATCTCAAATTCAAATCTCGTTCTTTCTCAGATATCTTATAATCGAATTATATATCTGATATAATGTCCTTTATATATCATATATAATATATCTCATTTGATATACAAGATATTTATATCTTATATATTTTGTATATCTTGTATATTATATAATATATCATATCTTTTATGAGATATCTTAAAGATATATTATATATTAGATAAGATATCTTATAAAGAAAAGTATATAAGATTTCTCATTTATTATATAAGATATCTTGTAGAGTTTGGTAAAATCCTGGACCAACGTTGCTCCGTGAATAAATGACAACTTGGCTGGCCATATTATTGAAGTTTACTTTTAAGGGGAAAACAACTCAATATCATGTTCTAAATATTGTGTCGTTTTCAGTTGAAACACTTAATTCTAATAACAAGTGACATAAACATTTTATACCGCGATTTCAGTGATATGTTTACAAACGTACATGGGAAATGTTGACGAAATATAAACAAACTGGACGTCCCTGGTCTTGTATATATTGTGATGATTCGCTTGCCTCTACTTAGAGACTCACAGTGTGGTTTTTGAAAGCTCCCAAGAGCGTACCGTTCAGACTATTCTCTATCGAAAAGTTTTAACCCATTTCCTGTTCATGGATGGTACATTTCGTATTTGAAATGATATGATAGGAAGTTTGACATAGACATTTGCAAATTACCTCTAATATCTAAATTGCATGTCTTACAGATCCTTCATTATGTCGTATCTCTATGTAACGTCGTAAGATTATTTCAAGTCGGATGCATCAACAAGGCTGTTATATAGATATTCTCTATAGAAAAGCCTCACACACAAAGATTTTAAATCTAATCAAATGATCATTGGTATCTATTTTAGATCTAAACAACTTTCAAATGATTACATTATGTTATTCGATTCTAAATACCAATCTACACGATTTTGGTATTATCAAGACAAGTACTAAACAAGATATTTTTTTCCAGAGCATCAAGATGGATAATGCGGCAGACCTTAGCTACCTGCATACCCCGGCTGTTGAACCCTTCAACTGCACAACAGTTGTCAGGGTGGCTAGCGAGAATGCTCGTTTACGTCCAGACCAGGAGATATTTATTCATCGCGAACTGGATGGATCACGTTTCAGTCTGACCAATGCCAGTTTGTATCAACAGGCTGCCCATCTGGGGAGGTACTTAGTGTCACAAGGAATTAAGAAAGGCGACATAGTGGCCATCGTGGGTCCGAACACCCTCGAGATGGTTGTAGGAATGTTAGGAATCCTTACAGCTGGGGCTGTTGTCTTGAATTGCACCATTAACATGAAAACAGCCCTAGATGTGAAGAATCTGTTTCAGCTCACCGACGCAAAGTGTATTTTAGTGGACCCTGGAAAGAACAACTCTCTTCTGGATCCTGTGAAGGCAATGCTTGATATTTGCAATGTGCAAAAGGATGACAGGAAAGAAGATGGTCTGATTAAGGTGATCTTTCTCCACAAAACTGATGTGGAGGGTTTCACGATGACGGACACCCTCCATACAATACTATCACAGGATATGAAAAAGGTTGACCTTCCAATTACTTATCCAGACGATCCTGCTATAATGTTCACAACGTCCGGAAGCACAGGGTTTCCAAAAATGGTTCTCCATTCCCATTTCAGCGTTTCGAGTTACCCCTTCTCTTGGACCCCTACTTCGGTGGATTATGAAATCATAATGTACAACGACCGTCCGTTCAGTTGGGGTGGAGGATCTCCCATCCAAAATATTCTCAGGAGCATGACAAGGGTTTTTATGGATGTAGCGATAACCATGAGCGGCAAGAATGCAGATTTTCTTTGGCAAGTGGTAAAAGAAGAACGATGTACGGATGCCCTATTCTTCACTTATATAATGCAGGACCTCCTCGGGTTACCACCGACTGTCACAGAAGATGGCTTCAGACTCCAACATGTAGGTACTGGAGGACAAATTATTGATGATTTCTATACACAAATCACAAACCGATTCTGTCACTCACTCATAGTTGTGTACGGAACGACGGAATGCATCCCTGTCGCCTGGAACGGACCCGTGACGCAAGGCGACAATCTACCAGCTGGAGACGTTGGACGACCATATTATGGTGTGGAAATACGGGTAGTCGACGCTCAAGGGACAACTATGCCCTTGGAAACCGTGGGTAAGGTTCAGGTCCGCTCACCGTACTCGATGGAATGTTACTTTGGCAACGAAAAGTTGACAAAGGTATACATTTATTGACGACAGGTGGTTAAGAACAGGCGATGTCTGTAATATTCCAAAGAAGAGTCACCTCGTTATCCATGGAAGAGGAATCTGAAGCCATATCTAGAGGAACGCGCAAAGTTTACCCAGCTATGTTGGAGCATCTGGTCAAACAGATGGAGTCGGTTAAGGATGTTTGTGTCGTAACTGTCCCAGACAAGAGACTGTACGAGGAAGTATGTGTATGATTTACATCGTCAGGGAAAATTACAGGAGATGATGTACAACAGTTTGTTTTGTCAGCAGACCCTTTTCAAAACAAGCACCGCTGATAGCCTTGGAGAAATGCCAACTTATTTCTTGCTGTTTGAAGAATTCCCCAAATTAGCCAACGGAAAAACAAACAAAAGAGCTGTTGCAATGGAAGCTACTCTGAGGTTAGGTTTAACTGAAGTGCGTGAACAGGTCATGGCTTGATTGTTATAATAACCAGTGATGACGTTTATTCAAAACTGATGAACTTGAGTAAAGATCAGTATTGTACGTATATCGTTTTTTTTTCTCAGATCTTTAACTATAGTTTAGCTTTTAGCCTTAAATCATTTTAACAAGTATTGATGTAAGAAGTGTAACGCATTTTCACTTGTTTCAACCATAAGCATATTACAACAAAATCTGGTATAGGTTGCTTTTACCGATAATCGCTGAAAACCTATTATTAACTTTTTGTCCGGCACAATTTGGCAATCTAATCTAGTTGGCGTTAAAGGGTTGTAAACCCGTATGTATTAATACGGCGTACAAACGAAGCACTGAAGCTAGTGTAATGAGAACTGATGTATTTATCAGCCCTGATATTTGATTGACTCGTTCTGACATATAATTAAATCTAGCAAACGTACTTACACAGATCTGTATGACTTATCCGGATTCATGCAGGCTATTTTACTAGGAAATCCCGTGTATCGTAACGCTGCCTCGATGGAGGGAAGAAGACTTTATTTTGTAAAATGGTGATATATTGACTTATTTTGATAAAATTCCTGTATATAAATACATTTTCAGTATGTTAAGCGTAGACTACCCAAGCGAAATTCAATTAGCACATTATATATACCTTTCTCTATCCTCGAAGTTTTGCAAAATATTGATATTTTGGTCAGCAGGAAATACTGATGATATGTGGTAATTAGTATTGGTCCGTCACAGCCAGTTTTGATATACTCGACCATAATAATGATATTTGCTGTATTTGAAACTAATATAAATATGGAAATATATCTGTAACAATAATAATCATTAAAATTGATACACTTTGTCTTGGGGTTTGACTTTTGATACATTTGATAACGTATATCATTCATAGATTCTACTTGTAAAAGTGAACATTTAGTTGGACTCCCACCACCGACGCTCAGTGACTGATCATCACTGTGGACCCCCCCCCCCCCCCCCCCCCCCCCCAATCCCATCCTGAGAGTGCCCCTCAATCCCATCCTGAGAGTGCCCCTCCATCCCATCCTGAGAGAGTAACGAGCTAGGGGTCGAAACACACGATGAAGGATGGCCTCGGCTGCAGCATAGCTACATATAGGTAATTATTTATATGGCAATCTAACCATTTTGTCCCTTTAAAGGGCCTGTTTCCAAAATGGCCCCTTCTCTGATTCAAATTTCCTGTTGGTGGTGCATTGCCCATGCCGTTGTGGTCACAAATCTATAAAGTATAAAGATTTAGGCCACTTGGTTTGTTTTTTATGGCTCCTCAAAGTTGTACCTTTCAGAAGCTGTCTAAGTGTTGATAAAATGTGCATGTTATGTAAAATATTAATGAAAATCTAATCAAATGATGGTCACCGTAAAGAATACATTGATGGCATGATTGTGACAAAAAAAAAATCATGTTTCCATAGCGCCATTTGGCTGTTTTATGGAAGAAACAATCTCAAAAATTCCATTTTGGATGATAACATTTTAGACACAAAAACTGTGTTTTTTTAGAGAATACACCCTTTTATGGGCGTTGGATGCAAACCAATGTTTATCCTATTAAAGAGTACGTAATATGCTATTGATGAGAGGAAAAATCATCAACATGTAAGTGGTGGAACATTTCAAATCTTGGGTTGAATTAGCCTATGGTTGAATTGCCGATTTTCGACTTTCTTTAGATAATTAACAAAAACACGAGAGTATTTGCTCGGAATGTTGAGAATATGTACACAGATATGAAAAAAAGTGAGACAAACACTTTTTCATCAAAAAAAAAACCAAGATGGCTACTTCACAAGTCCCCGTGGTTGAAGACAAATAGACAGAACAACAAACAAAACAGAGCCACAACGCTTTGGAGACGGGACAATCAAACAAGGAAAGTGAGACAAGAATAGCTAGAGTCGAGTCAATGATTCCGTAAACGTATAGACAAAGACAAGAAGATACGGATAAATGTACAAGGCCACACGATAGAAATTCAAAAGAGGACAACTTGAGATAGAACAGTATTTATGTATCAGGGTGTCCTCAGTGTAAATCTTTATATCGATACTGTTTATTTAGTCGTTAGATATCATAAAACTGTCATGAAAATATCCGCTCTGATATTCAATATAAAATTTTGTATATAATAAGCTATATAATAGGGTTTCAGACAAGGTTGTTACTCATTTCCCCGTTTTCTTTCAATTTACAACCACATTCAGGCGGCGATATGAGAACGTTCCACCACATGGAATTAGCTGATTTTTGGTACACATATGAAACAAGTAAAGCTCTATCCGATTTTGTGATGGAAATTTGCATCCAAAACTATATAACGGGAGAAAATTGCAATTTTATGGCATTTTTCTTCATAATTGTGTCTCTGCAAGTGCATTTTCATCCGAGAAAATTTTTGTTTTATGTTTAATGAATAAACACGATGTTTTGGAAATATTTATCAAAAGAAATTTATACTATGTTGCGAATTACAATTTCGAGATAACCTTCTTTTATTTACGACCTTATGTCTTTGATGCTCAAAATGACAACTTTATAAAAATACATTTTCACTGACATTATGAAATCTGGGTGTCGGAAAGGTGTAAAATTATTCTTCGGAAAAGAAAAAAACTGTAGTTGAGCTAGATAAGAAATTATACGGGGGCAGGCTCATATGGAGAATTGGGCAGGCTCATATGGAGAATTAACATTACTGGAAACAGGCCCTTTGTAAAACAGACATATTGTTGATATCGATACAGTAAATGAGTTGAAAAGCATCAAACTTACCGCAAGCTGGCACCTTCTTCCGCCATTATCGGACTTTTAGTGTTCCCATATCTGTTACAGGTCACTCGTTTCCCCCCACTGTATGTACATGCATTGGATATCTTTGGCACATTATTTTTTATATCTTGTTATATGTCCATTGACGAATCCATGTCAGTTATATATGAACAACTCATCATTTCTCTTCTTTTCCTTTCTACCCGTTATTCCACTTAATCTCTAAAGTATTTGACAACATGTGGACCTTCATTGTACATCTAAGATCTAAGAAGAACTTTCTGAAACAAATTTCATCTGTAATAATCCAATATGGGTGCTTGTCCCGATCAGACTCAAAAGTGAATGGCACAACTAGGGACCAAGGGGATCCTAAATGTGAGGTTTAAGGAATATCCTTCTCGTACTTTTTCAGGAAATACCGACAACAAACTTTGACTGTCAGAATCTAAGATTGCCACCTGTCCGCCATTTTGTTTTCCCGATCAGACTCAAAATTTAATTGTCCGCAACTAGCATAGAGATAAAACGGAACCAACATTTGCAGTTTGAGTGATATCTCTCCATTTTTTGGGTATTTTTTTTTCAAGAAATAGCGATAGCAATGTTTGACTGTCAGAATCAAACATTTCCGTCCGTCTGCCATTCTATTTCCCTATCAGACTCACAATTCGTTGGGAACAATTAGTAAAGGGACTAAGTGGAACATTTATATGTGAATTGTTTCGAAATATGTGAGGTCTTCCTGTATACGGGCAAAATGTCTTCATATCAATTTGACCTGAAAAAATGACCTGATATTGACCTGAAATTAACCTGAAAATGACCTGAATTTAACCTGAATTGACATGAAGACATTTTGCCTGTGTAGGGTCGGGCGATTTCATAGACGAACCCATGGGGAATTGAAATTAATCACAGTCTTTATAATACTACCCATCTGACAGTATACCATATGTTCAGAGTTTCGGGGACTACACTTTCAAACTAAAGATTTGGTTCGCATGTTCTATAAACAGCTATGACCACATGAGTATAGTGCATGTCTGTATGTTTTGGCTGCGGTATGTTCGTGTTTATACATGTAAGACAGCTTATACTAACAGTATTTACTTGACTCCATATTGTTTCCTTAAACAGCATCTACTTATTCTTGTAAATTATGTTGGTGTCCTGCGAACACATCGACAATGGATTCTGTTCATAGGGCATTTGGGAGCCCTTGGGAGCCCGATGTATCCCTTTGCATGTTGTCTAAAAGGTGACTTCAAGTGGCCCCCTGAAGAATCGGGGATTTTCTTTCCATGTCTTCTATTCAGGGGGCATTAATCAGACAAAAATATATCTTCTGTTCCCAATACAACACTTCGGGTCTTTAATCTTTCCTTTCTTTCCTCGCTGTTCTGTTTTCTGTGCTTTGTTATCTTCTGAAGGTTTCTGTTTGATATCCGTTCTCATATGACCTCATTATACTGACAACGGGCTACGACTAACCTAATCAATTATAATCAAGTCGTTTCAACAAATCGTGATTTTAAAACGTACAATAAAAATAACGGAAGGCCAAGAGGACCTGCATCGCCCACCTTGATATAATACCTTGATATAAGTTATAGTGCAAAAAATGTCAACATTTTGAGCTACATCTCAACAATGATACAAACGAAACGTGGACCAAATCTTTTGTCATTCTTAAAGAAGAAAAGGTATTTAAAAGTTTTATGCTATATTTCTCCTATTGGGCACGCCCCTCAAAGCCAGGAGAGCCACACCATCTGTATGTCGAATTAATGAATGTACATGTACGTCCTACGATTTCATAAAGTCTGGCCCAGGGCTTCCCCAACGTTAACTTAAAGTTCCAATAATTTAGCATTATCAAAGCCAAAACCTTCATTTTTATATTTTAAAATTAGAAGACGCAATAGAACGTTGATGGAACCTGGTTCTATGTATTTTTTTTATTTCGTTGTCAATCGTATATACGTCGACACATCTTACGGGCATGCACGTAGTTGATCTTAGTCAAAGCATTAAATCTTTCGTTAAACATAAATTGTTGTCCATCGCAGTTGTAAACATTGTTTGAACTTCAAGCAACCCATGATATAACCTTGGCTCGCCCAAATATTTCCGACATATTCAAAATATTTCTATCTCAAAACAGTTTCTTCGGGTTTGAAAGTATGGTTTATGTAAGGATTTTCGAAACAAAACCAATGAATGTTTGTATACATGTATGTGACGTTCCGATGACTAGTACAGTCTGATGAAGGTGACTGTGTACATTACCGTAATCGTCATCCAAACCACAGGCGCTTGCATAGAAAACGTGATTTTCAATTTTTTTTATTTGACAACTTAACAGCTTAACAGATTACACATACCACTGTCAAATAAAAAAAAATAAATAAAAAAAATCACATTTTCTATGCAAGCGCCTGTGATCCAAACGTCACGTATAAACAGCCGTTGGTTGTACATGTATTATGAAAATCCTTACATATTCAAAATACCTTTTACGGTCAGATTGGATGCTAAGACATTTGTGTGACTATACATATAGTTTATATACGTATGTGGACTTACCGTAATTTGCCCTACTTTGCCGTAGTTGACTGTACTGACATCACATCACGATTTACACTCACGGTTTTATACTACGGACGAATAGAGTCAAACTGGGAACTGGGCTTTTTCCTACTTCGAAAATATTGCATCCTACTTCAACTAAGCTGACTATGCGGTGAACTTCTGTACGTTCAAATGAACTACTGTCTCCCAAGTGCGTGACTGAGATATGAAAATGAAATTAACTGCAACTAGATAAATATAAAATAATTATACCGACATATTCTACTGCCTCTAAATATGACGGAGAAGGTGTATTGGACGGCTGAACCGGCCCACGCTGATTTTCTCCCTGGTAGCATTTGTTGTCAAAAGCATCACGATATCCCCGATCAAGTGGAAGGAATCATTTTCCATTTCTCTATGTATATTTTCCGTTTTGGGTGGTTTTATTATTTTTACAGTTTTAACTGTATGCATTTATACTATAAAAACATATTTTTGTAAGATAGAACATCAGAGATGACCATTAATACAATTTGTAATTTATAAAGTACTTTTTCGAGAAATATATTGAATTTTACCACAGGGGGAAGGCACGGACCTACGTCAGAAAAAAAAAATAAAAACATAAAAAAGATAATGATAAGATAAAAAAAAATAGCCTATACCGAGTATGGCCCGTCCCACGACTACAATCAAGGATATATAGTCGTGGGACGGGTCATACTCGGGATAGGCGCCTACCCTTTGGATTTAACAGAGATAGTACACTTTTTTTACAGAAACCTTTCAGGTGGTGCTGCTGTTATAGTGTTTGTTGATTCATTTTAGATTTTAGTGTCTAAAATGAAATGTTCTTGATATTAGTCTACCATGATATCAAACCTAAAATTAGAATGGACTGTGGGCCACCATGCATCACCTCCTTTGTTTGCATAAATTCTGCCTTTTTGAATCTTATTCGGCGTTTACCTATCAGTCAGTAGGTCGGTATGATTAATAGAGCGGTAATGTTTTGTGTTACAAGCCCCTGTACATACTCCAACGTAACTGTTGGGTAGTTTACGCAATACTAAAGAAATTTTTGAAAGTGACCCAGACACAATGTATTTCGTGACATTGACCTACTGATCGAGCTTCAGGATAGCTGAAACAAAAAACAGGGCGATTTTTTTACTTATCGACGTTATAGGAAGGTAGGTGAAATTATTGGCGGTATGCTATGCTCGTGTTTGAAATATTGTTGGAAAAGGAACAAGATCTTTTACATAACTTTAATTCCCTAACATGCTTTATACACACTAGGATAAAACAATTGAAACAAGAGCTTAATTCGTGTGATAGGCCTATGTTTAGAGACACGCATTCTTGGTGTATTGACTGCAAAACATATTGGATTATCAGACCAAAGCATTCGTTTACTGCACACACCCTGGTAAGTACGGTATTTAATATAAAGGGGATGGATTATCAGAGACGATTATGTCAACATTCTTATTAAAATGCATCTCTTCAGTAGGCATATGAGATGGTGTTCATCAGATTGGATATGTCCATGAACCATTATGACACAGGATACCGGCGATTTAAAAATAAGAAACATTTGTTCTTAGCTGCAAGCTATAAAATTCACATATTCTATGACATCCTGCACATAATGCCAAATAGGACATTGGATGCGAAATTCGTTCTCCACGACTTCAGTATATATTAATTTAACCGAGAACATAGTTAAAACGTAAGTATGCACGTTAGTCAACCAAACTTTCATCTCATTCAAAGTCACTGCGTTGAGAAACAATACCACTCCATAGACTCGGTAAAATTTTGTAAACAAAATATTAATGAATGTCATTTAAAGGACATTATTGTATGGCAAGCCAAGTTGTCATTTATTCGCGGAGCAATGTCGATCCAGTATTTTACCAAATTATATAAGATATCTTCTATGTTTATTAAATATCTTATTTCAAAAAGTTTATAAGATATCTTGTATGATATATAAGATATCTTATATCTTTTATTATATCTTATAAAATGTATAAGATATCTTATAAACTTTTCTTTATGAAATATCTTATAAAGTATATAAGATATCTCATAAAAGATATAAGATATCTTATATAATTAGTGTATAAGATATCTTATAAAGAACGAGACTCTCGTGAGACCGACAAAACCTAAAAGTTCGAGAACGACTTCTCCCCCTGTAAGGTAGCTTCCGTTTTGTTGGAAGGCACGCGGAACATACACAATCAACCCTCTGTCGCGATCACGATTGGCTAGGAACGGAGCAGATATGGCAATTATAAATCTGTTTCAAACCATTATACGTAGTTTCAGCTTCATCTCGGCTCGTTAATCGAGTGGAAGAAAGTTCATTATCTCAAATTCAAATCTCGTTCTTTCTCAGATATCTTATAATCGAATTATATATCTGATATAATGTCCTTTATATATCATATATAATATATCTCATTTGATATACAAGATATTTATATCTTATATATTTTGTATATCTTGTATATTATATAATATATCATATCTTTTATGAGATATCTTAAAGATATATTATATATTAGATAAGATATCTTATAAAGAAAAGTATATAAGATTTCTCATTTATTATATAAGATATCTTGTAGAGTTTGGTAAAATCCTGGACCAACGTTGCTCCGTGAATAAATGACAACTTGGCTGGCCATATTATTGAAGTTAACTTTTAAGGGGAAAACAACTCAATATCATGTTCTAAATATTGTGTCGTTTTCAGTTGAAACACTTAATTCTAATAACAAGTGACATAAACATTTTATACCGCGATTTCAGTGATATGTTTACAAACGTACATGGGAAATGTTGACGAAATATAAACAAACTGGACGTCCCTCACTCCCTGGTCTTGTATATATTGTGATGATTCGTTTGCCTCTACTTAGAGACTCACAGTGTGGTTTTTGAAAGCTCCCAAGAGCGTACCGTTCAGACTATTCTCTTTCGAAAAGTTTTAACCCATTTCCTGTTCATGGATGGTACATTTCGTATTTGAAATGATATGATAGGAAGTTTGACATAGACATTTGCAAATTACCTCTAATATCTAAATTGTATGTCTTACAGATCCTTCATTATGTCGTATCTCTATGTAACGTCGTAAGATTATTTCAAGTCGGATGCATCAGCAAGGCTGTTATATAGATATTCTCTATAGAAAAGCCTCACACACAAAGATTTTAAATCTAATCAAATGATCATTGGTATCTATTTTAGATCTAAACAACTTTCAAATGATTAAATTATGTTATTCGATTCTAAATACCAATCTATACAGGAGTTCATCATGCGCTCGAAAGATCATACAGTTATTGGGTAGAAGACGTAACATATTACCATAACAAAATGGTTATTTTAGAGAGAGCAACCTATTAATCTACACGATTTTGGTATTATCAAGACAAGTACTAAACAAGATATTTTTTTTCCAGAGCATCAAGATGGATAATGCGGCATACCTTAGCTACCTGCATACCCCGGCTGTTGAACCCTTCAACTGCACAACAGTTGTCAGGGTGGCTAGCGAGAATGCTCGTTTACGTCCAGACCAGGAGATATTTATTCATCGCGAACTGGATGGATCACGTTTCAGTCTGACCAATGCCAGTTTGTATCAACAGGCTGCCCATCTGGGGAGGTACTTAGTGTCACAAGGAATTAAGAAAGGCGACATAGTGGCCATCGTGGGTCCGAACACCCTCGAGATGGTTGTAGGAATGTTAGGAATCCTTACAGCTGGGGCTGTTGTCTTGAATTGCACCATTAACATGAAAACAGCCCTAGATGTGAAGAATCTGTTTCAGCTCACCGACGCAAAGTGTATTTTAGTGGACCCTGGAAAGAACAACTCTCTTCTGGATCCTGTGAAGGCAATGCTTGATAATTGCAATGTGCAAAAGGATGACAGGAAAGAAGATGGTCTGATTAAGGTGATCTTTCTCCACAAAACTGATGTGGAGGGTTTCACGATGACGGACACCCTCCATACAATACTATCACAGGATATGAAAAAGGTTGACCTTCCAATTACTTATCCAGACGATCCTGCTATAATGTTCACAACTTCCGGAAGCACAGGGTTTCCAAAAATGGTTCTCCATTCCCATTTCAGCGTTTCGAGTTACCCCTTCTCTTGGACCCCTACTTCGGTGGATTATGAAATCATAATGTACAACGACCGTCCGTTCAGTTGGGTTGGAGGATCTCCCATCCTGTATATTCTCAGGAGCATGACAAGGGTTTTTATGGATGTAGCGATAACCATGAGCGGCAAGAATGCAGATTTTCTTTGGCAAGTGGTAAAAGAAGAACGATGTACGGATGCCCTATTCTTCACTTATATAATGCAGGACCTCCTCGGGTTACCACCGACTGTCACAGAAGATGGCTTCAGACTCCAACATGTAGGTACTGGAGGACAAATTATTGATGATTTCTATACACAAATCACAAACCGATTCTGTCACTCACTCATAGTTGTGTACGGAACGACGGAATGCATCCCTGTCGCCTGGAACGGACCCGTGACGCAAGGCGACAATCTACCAGCTGGAGACGTTGGACGACCATATTATGGTGTGGAAATACGGGTAGTCGACGCTCAAGAGACGACTGTGCCCTTGGAAACCGTGGGTAAGGTTCAGGTCCGCTCACCATACTCGATGAAATGTTACTTTGGCAACGAAAAGTTGACAAAGGATGTATTCACTGACGACAGGTGGTTCAGAACAGGCGATGTCGGTAAAATTTCAAAGAAAGGTCACCTCATTATCCTTGGAAGGGAATCTGAAGCCATATCTAGAGGAACACGCAAAGTTTACCCAGCTTTGTTGGAGCATCTGGTCAAACAGATGGAGTCGGTTAAGGATGTTTGCATCGTACCTGTCCCGGACAAGAGACTTTACGAGGAGATATGTGTATGCTTTACATCCTCTGGGAAAGTCACAAGAGATGATGTACAACAGTTTTGTCAGCAGACCCTTTTCAAAGAAAGCACCGTTGACAGCCTTGGAGAAATGCCAACTTATTTCTTGCTGTTTGAAGAATTCCCCAAATTAGCCAACGGAAAAACAAACAAAAGAGCTGTTGCAATGGAAGCTACTCTGAGGTTAGGTTTAACTGAAGTGCGTGAACAGGTCATGGCTTGATTGTTATAATAACCAGTGATGACGTTTATTCAAAACTGATGAACTTGAGTAAAGATCAGTATTGTACGTATATCGGTTTTTTTCTCAGATCTTTAACTATAGTTTAGCTTTTAGCCTTAAATCATTTTAACAAGTATTGATGTAAGAAGTGTAACGCATTTTCACTTGTTTCAACCATAAGCATATTACAACAAAATCTGGTATAGGTTGCTTTTACCGATAATCGCTGAAAACCTATTATTAACTTTTTGTCCGGCACAATTTGGCAATCTAATCTAGTTGGCGTTAAAGGGTTGTAAACCCGTATGTATTAATACGGCGTACAAACGAAGCACTGAAGCTAGTGTAATGAGAACTGATGTATTTATCAGCCCTGATATTTGATTGACTCGTTCTGACATATAATTAAATCTAGCAAACGTACTTACACAGATCTGTATGACTTATCCGGATTCATGCAGGCTATTTTACTAGGAAATCCCGTGTATCGTAACGCTGCCTCGATGGAGGGAAGAAGATTTTATTTTGTAAAATGGTGATATATTGACTTATTTTGATAAAATTCCTGTATATAAATACATTTTCAGTATGTTAAGCGTAGACTACCCAAGCGAAATTCAATTAGCACATTATATATACCTTTCTCTATCCTCGAAGTTTTGCAAAATATTGATATTTTGGTCAGCAGGAAATACTGATGATATGTGGTAATTAGTATTGGTCCGTCACAGCCAGTTTTGATATACTCGACCATAATAATGATATTTGCTGTATTTGAAACTAATATAAATATGGAAATATATCTGTAACAATAATAATCATTAAAATTGATACACTTTGTCTTGGGGTTTGACTTTTGATACATTTGATAACGTATATCATTCATAGATTCTACTTGTAAAAGTGAACATTTAGTTGGACTCCCACCACCGACGCTCAGTGACTGATCATCACTGTGGACCCCCCCCCCCTCCCCCCCCCCCCCCCAATCCCATCCTGAGAGTGCCCCTCAATCCCATCCTGAGAGTGCCCCTCCATCCCATCCTGAGAGAGTAACGAGCTAGGGGTCGAAACACACGATGAAGGATGGCCTCGGCTGCAGCATAGCTACATATAGGTAATTATTTATATGGCAATCTAACCATTTTGTCCCTTTAAAGGGCCTGTTTCCAAAATGGCCCCTTCTCTGATTCAAATTTCCTGTTGGTGGTGCATTGCCCATGCCGTTGTGGTCACAAATCTATAAAGTATAAAGATTTAGGCCACTTGGTTTGTTTTTTATGGCTCCTCAAAGTTGTACCTTTCAGAAGCTGTCTAAGTGTTGATAAAATGTGCATGTTATGTAAAATATTAATGAAAATCTAATCAAATGATGGTCACCGTAAAGAATACATTCATGGCATGATTGTGACAAAAAAAATCATGTTTCCATAGCGCCATTTGGCTGTTTTATGGAAGAAACAATCTCAAAAATTCCATTTTGGATGATAACATTTTAGACACAAAAACTGTGTTTTTTAGAGAATACACCCTTTTATGGGCGTTGGATGCAAACCAATGTTTATCCTATTAAAGAGTACGTAATATGCTATTGATGAGAGGAAAAATCATCAACATGTAAGTGGTGGAACATTTCAAATCTTGGGTTGAATTAGCCTATGGTTGAATTGCCGATTTTCGACTTTCTTTAGATAATTAACAAAAACACGAGAGTATTTGCTCGGAATGTTGAGAATATGTACACAGATATGAAAAAAAGTGAGACAAACACTTTTTCATCAAAAAAACCAAGATGGCTACTTCACAAGTCCCCGTGGTTGAAGACAAATAGACAGAACAACAAACAAAACAGAGCCACAACGCTTTGGAGACGGGACAATCAAACAAGGAAAGTGAGACAAGAATAGCTAGAGTCGAGTCAATGATTCCGTAAACGTATAGACAAAGACAAGAAGATACGGATAAATGTACAAGGCCACACGATCAGAAAATTCAAAAGAGGACAACTTGAGATAGAACAGTATTCATGTATCAGGGTGTCCTCAGTGTAAATCTTTATATCGATACTGTTTATTTAGTCGTTAGATATCATAAAACTGTCATGAAAATATCCGCTCTGATATTCAATATAAAATTTTGTATATAATAAGCTATATAATAGGGTTTCAGACAAGGTTGTTACTCATTTCCCGTTTTCTTTCAATTTACAACCACATTCAGGCGGCGATATGAGAACGTTCCACCACATGGAATTAGCTGATTTTTGGTACACATATGAAACAAGTAAAGCTCTATCCGATTTTGTGATGGAAATTTGCATCCAAAACTACATAACGGGAGAAAATTGCAATTTTATGGCATTTTTCTTCATAATTGTGTCTCTGCAAGTGCATTTTCATCCGAGAAAATTTTTGTTTTATGTTTTATGAATAAACACGATGTTTTGGAAATATTTATCAAAAGAAATTTATACTATGTTGCGAATTACAATTTCGAGATAACCTTCTTTTATTTACGACCTTATGTCTTTGATACTCAAAATGACAACTTTATAAAAATACATTTTCACTGACATTATGAAATCTGGGTGTCGGAAAGGTGTAAAATTATTCTTCGGAAAAGAAAAAAACTGTAGTTGAGCTAGATAAGAAATTATACGGGGGCAGGCTCATATGGAGAATTGGGCAGGCTCATATGGAGAATTAACATTACTGGAAACAGGCCCTTTGTAAAACAGACATATTGTTGATATCGATACAGTAAATGAGTTGAAAAGCATCAAACTTACCGCAAGCTGGCACCTTCTTCCGCCATTATCGGACTTTTAGTGTTCCCATATCTGTTACAGGTCACTCGTTTCCCCCCACTGTATGTACATGCATTGGATATCTTTGGCACATTATTTTTTATATCTTGTTATATGTCCATTGACGAATCCATGTCAGTTATATATGAACAACTCATCTTTTCTCTTCTTTTCCTTTCTACCCGTTATTCCACTTAATCTCTAAAGTATTTGACAACATGTGGACCTTCATTGTACATCTAAGATCTAAGAAGAACTTTCTGAAACAAATTTCATCTGTAATAATCCAATATGGGTGCTTGTCCCGATCAGAATCAAAAGTGAATGGCACAACTAGGGACCAAGGGGATCCTAAATGTGAGGTTTAAGGAATATCCTTCTCGTACTTTTTCAGGAAATACCGACAACAAACTTTGACTGTCAGAATCTAAGATTGCCACCTGTCCGCCATTTTGTTTTCCCGATCAGACTCAAAATTTAATTGTCCGCAACTAGCATAGAGATAAAACGGAACCAACATTTGCAGTTTGAGTGATATCTCTCCATTTTTTGGGTATTTTTTTCAAGAAATAGCGATAGCAATGTTTGACTGTCAGAATCAAACATTTCCGTCCGTCTGCCATTCTATTTCCCTATCAGACTCACAATTCGTTGGGAACAATTAGTAAAGGGACTAAGTGGAACATTTATATGTGAATTGTTTCGAAATATGTGAGGTCTTCCTGTATACGGGCAAAATGTCTTCATATCAATTTGACCTGAAAAAATGACCTGATATTGACCTGAAATTAACCTGAAAATGACCTGAATTTAACCTGAATTGACATGAAGACATTTTGCCTGTGTAGGGTCGGGCGATTTCATAGACGAACCCATGGGGAATTGAAATTAATCACAGTCTTTATAATACTACCCATCTGACAGTATACCATATTTTCAGAGTTTCGGGGACTACACTTTCAAACTAAAGATTTGGTTCGCATGTTCTATAAACAGCTATGACCACATGAGTATAGTGCATGTCTGTATGTTTTGGCTGCGGTATGTTCGTGTTTATACATGTAAGACAGCTTATACTAACAGTATTTACTTGACTCCATATTGTTTCCTTAAACAGCATCTACTTATTCTTGTAAATTATGTTGGTGTCCTGCGAACACATCGACAATGGATTCTGTTCATAGGGCATTTGGGAGCCCTTGGGAGCCCGATGTATCCCTTTGCATGTTGTCTAAAAGGTGACTTCAAGTGGCCCCCTGAAGAATCGGAGATTTTCTTTCCATGTCTTCTATTCAGGGGGCATTAATCAGACAAAAATGTATCTTCTGTCCCCATTGCAACACTTCGGGTCTTTAATCTTTCCTTTCTTTCCACGCTGTTTTTTCTTTCTGTGCTTTGTTATCTTCTGTAGGTTTCTGTTTGATATCCGTTCTCATATGACCCTGACTATTGCGATGACGGTCACATTATACTGACAACGGGCTACGACTAACCTGATCAATTATAATCAAGTCTTTTCAACAAATCGTGATTTTAAAACGTACAATAAAAATAACGGGACGCCAAGAGGACCTGCATCGCTCACCTTGATTATTTCAGTAAGCATGGATGATTACTCTTATCTAAATTATAATGCAAAAAAAAAAGAAAAAAAGAGCTACATCTCAACAATGATACAAACGAAACGTGGACCAAATTTTTTGTCATTCTTAAAGAAGAAAAAGTATTTAAAAGTTTTATGCTATATTTCTCCTATTGGGTACGCCCCTCAAAGCCAGGAGAGCCACGCCATCTGTTTATATAACATCAAAATATATCCTGGACGAGTAGCGGTTAAAGGATTAAACCCATTTTCCCATATTCAGCCCCACGAGGGTCTGACCCAAAACTTACACAAAGTTGGTTCCTCTTTACCCAAGGATGCTCCAGACCAAATTATTTCATTCCTATAGAAGAAGGATTTTTAAGATCTTGCTATATCTACCCTATTGAATCCCATCCTCAAAGGCCTCTGGAGTCTCAGACCCGCCATTTATACAATATGTAGTCCCCTTTCCACAAGGATGCCTCAGAACAAATTTGATTAAAATCCACTCAGTCGTTTATAACAAGTATCGTTTTATAGGAAAAGTTGACGAACGGACGACGGGCTATGACATAAGCTCACCGACCATTTGGGCTAGTTGAGCTAATAATATACTTAATATCGAAGATGTGAAATTTGAAAACAGAACACGATGAAGTGCTTTGCCTATCAATAGTACATTACAAAGTATGCCAAATTAATGAATGTACATGTACGTCCTAAGATTTCATAAAGTCTGGCCCCGGGTTTCACCAACGTTAACTTAAAGTTCCAATAATGTAGCATTATCAAATTTAAAGCCAAAACCTTTATTTTTACATTTTAAAATTAGAGGACGCAATAGAACGTTGATGGACCTGGTTCTATGTATTTTTTTTATTTCGTTGTCAAGCGTATATACGTCGACACATCTTACGGGCATGCACGTTGTTGATCTTAGTCAAAGCATTAAATCTTTCGTTAAACATAAATTGTTGTCCATCGTAGTTGTAAACATTGTTTGAACTTCAAACAACCAATGATATAACCTTGGCTCGCCCAAATATTTCCGACATATTCAAAATATTTCTATCTCAAAACAGTTTCTTCGGGTTTGAAAGTATGGTTTATGTAAGGATTTTCGAAACAAAACCAATGAATGTTTGTATACATGTATGTGACGTTCCGATGACTAGTACAGTCTGATGAAGGTGACTGTGTACATTACCGTAATCGTCATCCAAACCACAGGCGCTTGCATAGAAAACGTGATTTTCAATTTTTTTTATTTGACAACTTAACAGCTTAACAGATTACACATACCACTGTCAAATAAAAAAAAATAAATAAAAAAATCACATTTTCTATGCAAGCGCCTGTGATCCAAACGTCACGTATAAACAGCCGTTGGTTGTACATGTATTATCAAAATCCTTACATATTCAAAATACCTTTTACGGTCAGATTGGATGCTAAGACATTTGTGTGACTATACATATAGTTTATATACGTATGTGGACTTACCGTAATTTGCCCTACTTGGTCGTAGTTGACTGTACTGACATCACATCACGATTTACACTCACGGTTTTATACTACGGACGAATAGAGTCAAACTGGGAACTGGGCTTTTTCCTACTTCGAAAATATTGCATCCTACTTCAACTAAGCTGACTATGCGGTGAACTTCTGTACGTTCAAATGAACTACTGTCTCCCAAGTGCGTGACTGAGATATGAAAATGAAATTAACTGCAACTAGATAAATATAAAATAATTATACCGACATATTCTACTGCCTCTAAATATGACGGAGAAGGTGTATTGGACGGCTGAATCGGCCCACCCTGATTTTCTCCCTGGTAGCATTTGTTGTCAAAAGCATCACAATATCCCCGATCAAGTGGAAGGAATCATTTTCCATTTCTCTATGTATATTTTCCGTTTTGGGTGGTTTTATTATTTTTACAGTTTTAACTGTATGCATTTATACTATAAAAACATATTTTTGTAAGATAGAACAACAGAGATAAAGTACTTTTTCGAGAAATATATTGAATTTTACCACAGGGGGAAGGCGCGGACCTACGTCAGAAAAAAAATAAAAACATAAAAAAAATAATAAGATAAAAAAAAAATCGCCTATCCCGAGTATGGCCCGTCCCACGACTACAATCAAGGATATGTAGTCGTGGGACGGGTCATACTCAACAGAGGCGCCTACCCCCTGTGGATTTAACAGAGATAGTACACTTTTTTTTTACAGAAACCTTTCAGGTGGTGCTGCTTTTATAGTGTTTGCTGATTCATTTTAGTGTCTAAAATGAAATGTTCTTGATATTAGTCTACCATGATATCAAACCTAAAATTAGAATGGACTGTGGGCCACCATGCATCACTTCCTTTGTTTGCATAAATTCTGCCTTTTTAAATCTTATTCGGCGTTTACATATCAGTCAGTAGGTCGGTATGATTAATAGAGCGGTAATGTTTTGTGCTACAAGCCCCTGTACATACTCCAACGTAACTGTTGGGTAGATTACGCAATACTAAAGAAATTTTTGAAAGTGACCCAGATACAATGTATTTCGTGGCGTTGACCTACTGATCCAGCTTCAGGATAGCTGAAACAAAAAACAGGGCGATTTCTTTACTTATCGACGTTATATGAAGGTAGGTGAAATTATTGGCGGTATGCTATGCTCGTGTTTGAAATATTGTTGGAAAAGGAACAAGATCTTTAACTCGTATTCGGTGTGATATGTTTAGAGGGGCGCATTTCTTGGTGCATTGACTGCGATAACATGTTATATCATTAGACACAAAATTTGCTTAGTCTGCATATGCACATAACCTAGTATGTACAGTATATATTTATTATGTAAAGGGGGTTAACTTTCGGTAGAATAACACTCATATCTCTGTTGGCTATCTAATTTAATTAATTTATATAACTTTAGTTCCCTAACATGCTTTATACACACTAGGATAAAACAATTAATTGAAACAAGAGCTTAATTCGTGTGATAGGCCTATGTTTAGAGACACGTATTCTTGGTGTATTGACTGCAAAACATATTGGATCATCAGACCAAAGCATTCGTTTACTGCACACACCCTGGTAAGTACGGTATTTAATATAAAGGGGATGGATTATCAGAGACGATTATGTCAACATTCTTATCAAAATGCATCTCTTCAGTAGGCATACGAGATGGTGTTTATCAGATTGGATATGTCCATGAACCATTATGACACAGAATACCGGCGATTGAAAAATAAGAAACATGTAAATTTGTTCTTAGCTGCAAGCTATAAAATTCACATATTCTATGACATCCTGCACATAATGCCAAATAGGACATTGGATGCGAAATTCGTTCTCCACGACTTCAGTATATATTAGTTTAACCGAGAACATAGTTAAAACTTAAGTATGCACGTTAGTCAACCAAACTTTCATCTCATTCAAAGTCACTGCGTTGAGAAACAATACCACTCCATAGACTCGGTAAACTTTTGTAAACAAAATATTAATGAATGTCATTTTAAGGACATTATTGAATGGCAAGCCAAGTTGTCATTTATTCGCGGAGCAATGTTGATCCAGTATTTTACCAAATTATATAAGATATCTTCTATGTTTATTAAATATCTTATTTCAAAAAGTTTATAAGATATCTTGTATAATATATAAGATATCTCATAAAAGATATAAGATATCTTATATCTTTTATTATATATCTTATAAAATATATAAGATATCTTATAAACTTTTCTTTATGAAATATCTTATAAAGTATATAATATATCTCATAAAAGATATAAGATATCTTATATAATTAGTGTATAAGATATCTTATATAGAACGAGACTCTCGTGAGACCGACAAAACCTAAAAGTTCGAGAATGACTGCTCCCTCTGTAAGTTAGCTTCCGTTTTGTTGGAAGGTTCGCGGAACATACACAATCAACCCTCTGTCGCGATCACGATTGGCTAGGAACGGAGCAGATATGGCAATTATAAATCTGTTTCAAACCATTATACGTAGTTTCAGCTTCATCTCGGCTCCTTAATCGAGTGGAAGAAAGTTCATTATCTCAAATTCAAATCTCGTTCTTTCTCAGATACCTTATAATCGAATTATATATCTGATATAATGTCCTTTATATATTATATATAATATATCTCATTTGATATACAAGATATTTATATCTTATATATTTTGTATATCTTGTATATTATATAATATATCATATCTTTTATGAGATATCTTAAAGATATCTTATATATTATATAAGATATCTTATAAAGAAAAGTATGTAAGATTTCTCATTTATTATATAAGATATCTTGTAGAGTTTGTAAGATATCTTATATAACTATATAAGATATCTTATATAATTTGGTAAAATCCTGGACCAACGTTGCTCCGTGAATAAATTACAACTTGGCTGGCCATATTATTGAAGTTTACTTTTAAGGGGAAAACAACTCAATATCATGTTCTAAATATTGTGTCGTTTTCAGTTGAAACACTTAATTCTAATAACAAGTGACATAAACATTTGATACCGCGATTTCAGTGATATGTTTACAAACGTACATGGGAAATGTTGACGAAATATAAACAAACTGGACGTCCCTGGTCTTGTATATATTTTGATGATTCGTTTGCCTCTACTTAGAGACTCACAGTGTGGTTTTTGAAAGCTCCCAAGAGCGTACCGTTCAGACTACTCTCTGTCGAAAAGTTTTAACCCATTTCCTGTTCATGGATGGTACATTTCGTATTTGAAATGATATGATAGGAAGTTTGACATAGAAATTTGCAAATTACCTCTAATATCTAAATTGTATGTCTTACAGATCCTTCATTATGTCGTATCTCTATGTAACGTCGTAAGATTATTTCAAGTCGGAGGCAACAAGGCTGTTATATAGATATTCTCTATAGAAAAGCCTCACACACAAAGATTTTAAATCTAATCAAATGATCATTGGTATCTATTTTAGATCTAAACAACTTTCAAATGATTAAATTATGTTATGCGATTCTAAATACCAATCTATACAGCAGTTTATCATGCGCTCGAAAGATCATATATGCAGCGTAGTGTGAGCTATTGGGTAGAAGACGTAACATATTACCATAACAAAATGGTTATTTTCAGTTTAAATATTAGAGAGAGCAACCTATTAATCTACACGATTTTGGTATTATCAAGACAAGTAGTAAACAAGATTTTTTTTCCAGAGCATCAAGATGGATAATGCGGCAGACCTTAGCTACCTGCATACCCCGGCTGTTGAACCCTTCAACTACACAACAGTTGTCAGGGTGGCTAGCGAGAATGCTCGTTTACGTCCAGACCAGGAGATATTTATCCATCGCGAACTGGATGGGTCACGTGTCAGTCTGACCAATGCTAATTTGTATAAGCAAGCTGCCCATCTGGGGAGGTACTTGGTATCACAAGGAATTAAGAAAGGCGACATAGTGGCCATCGTGGGTCCGAACACCCTCGAGATGGTTGTAGGAATGTTAGGAATCCTTACAGCTGGGGCTGTTGTCTTGAATTGCACCATTAACATGAAAACAGCCCTAGATGTGAAGAATCTGTTTCAGCTCACCGACGCCAAGTGTATTTTAGTGGACCCTGGAAAGAACAACTCTCTTCTGGATCCTGTGAAGGCAATGCTTGATAATTGCAATGTGCAAAAGGATGACAGGAAAGAAGATGGTCTGATTAAGGTGATCTTTCTCCGCAAAACTGACGTCGAGGGTTTCACGATGACGGACACCCTCCACACAATACTATCACAGGATATGAAAAAGGTTGACCTTCCAATTACTTATCCAGACGATCCCGCTATAATATCCACAACTTCCGGAAGCACAGGATTTCCAAAAACGGTTCTCCATTCCAATTTCAATGTTTCGAGTTACCCCTTCTCTTGGACCCCTACTTCGGTGGATTATGAAATCATAATGTACAACGACCGTCCGTTCAGTTGGGGTGGAGGATCTCCCATCCAAAATATTCTCAGGAGCATGACAAGGGTTTTTATGGATGTAGCGATAACCATGGGCGGAAATAATGCAGATTTTCTTTGGCAAGTGGTGAAGGAAGAACGATGTACGGATGCTCTTTTCTTCACATACATAATGCAGGACCTCCTCGGGTTACCACCGGCTGTCACAGAAGATGGGTTCAGACTCCAACATGTAGCTACTGGGGGACAAATAATTGATAACTTCTATACACAAATCACAAACCGATTCTGTCACTCACTCATAGTTGTGTACGGAACGACAGAATGCATCCCTGTCGCCTGGAACGGACCCGTGACGCAAGGCGAGAATCTACCAGCTGGAGACGTGGGACGACCATATTATGGTGTGGAAATACAGGTAGTCGACGCTCAAGAAACGACTGTGCCCTTGGAAACCGTGGGTAAGGTCCAGGTCCGCTCACCGTACTTGATGAAATGTTACTTTGGCAACGAAAAGTTGACAAAGGATGTATTCACTGACGACAGGTGGTTCAGAACAGGCGATGTCGGTAAAATTTCAAAGAAAGGTCACCTCATTATCCTTGGAAGGGAAACTGACGCCATATCTAGAGGAACACGCAAAGTTTACCCAGCTTTGTTGGAGCATCTGATTGGAGTGGAGGTGGAGTCGGTTAAGGATGTTTGCATCGTAGCTGTCCCGGACAAGAGACTTTACGAGGAGATATGTGTATGCTTTACATCCTCAGGAAAAGTCACAGGAGATGATGTACAACAGTTTTGTCAGCAGACCCTTTTCAAAGAAAGCACCGTCGACAGCCTTGGAGAAATGCCAACTTATTTCTTGCTGTTTGAAGAATTCCCCAAATTAGGAAACGGAAAAAGAAACAAAATAGCTGTTGCAACGGAAGCTACTCTGAGGTTAGGTTTAACTGAAGTGCGTGAATAGGTCATGGTATGAACAGATCAGTATATCGATTTTTCAAATTTTTACTCTAGTTTTAACTTTTAAACATTTTAACAAGAATTGATGTAAGCGGTTTAGAAAATAATTATTTTGTTCAAACATATACATATTGCAGCAATCTAAGCTATATGGCGTTATAAAGTGTTTAGTTGTACAATGTATACCAGTATTAAATGCGGCTAAACGAACGCGACACCGAAGCTAGTGTAGTGAGGATTGAGAGATTGTATCAGCCCATATTTGATTAACACGTTCCTACATACGGTTTATTCTTACAAGCGCATTTATGCAGACTTTGCTATTTAGGGAAATCAGCGTATCCTGACGCTGGTTGGTGGCTCGACGGAGCGGAGAAGGCTTTATTTTATAGTGATATATCGGATTATATGAGTATAAACCATGTCAAGATATGCATCGGGGCCAACACTGTATGCAAAGCGTATACTTACTTCACTCGATAGATATAAATGACTTTACAAGCGAAATCCAGTTAAAAATCATCACGTTCTTGTATCCTCCAAGTTTTGCAAAAACATTGATATATTAATAAAGTAGCAGGGAATTAATATGTGTCCATCACAGCCAGTTTCGATATGATGGCATAATATCTAGGATGTTTGCTGTACTATGAAATAAATACAGAAATAGATATGTAACAATACTCATAATTAAAATTAGTTGACTGTGTCTTAGGTGTTTGACTGATGTTTTTGATCACATTCTTGTACTTAACATATAATCTGGTTGCAAAAATGAACATATCTTGTGGCTAAACAGGACAAGAGGATTGGATATAAGTTATAACAACATATCAACACCCTCTCCATACACGTAAAGTTGACAAACACGACAAACGTATAACATGGACATACAATATAACTGCGTAACCTGTTTTTAAATAACAATATGATTAGCAAATGAAGATTGAAATGTCAGACTCTGAAGCTGAGCTCAAGACTCTACATCCTGAACATTTGACAAAGGCTGTCATTACTCAGTACCATAATTGTACAAGGCACCAAGGTATTGACAGAACGTACCTAGCCATTAAAAGAAAATATTATTGGCCAAACTTGTTCAAACATCTAGACAAATATATAAAAGCATGTATACCATGTCGACAGACAGCAACATAAGTTCCACAACAGGAAACAGATACACCAGCATGTCCTTTCGCAAAGGTACAAATGGACATATCAGGTCCACATCATACAACACACAGCAACAACCAAAAACATTCTAAGCTCTGTGTGTTGTCTCACAAAATGGGTTGAAGCTTTCCCATTACCCACAAAAGAAGCTATTAATGTAGCACATATCATTTTGACTTCAAATCAACCACATCAAAACTTCTTTTTACAACCCAGCTGACAACACCATGATTGAAAGGAGTCAAAGAACCTTGAATAGAATTCTCTCCAAACTCCTTGAAAAGCTTGAAACTCCAAATGACTGGTATGAAAATATACCTCATGCTTTAGCTAGTATGAGATTCCATGTGAATGACACTTCCAAATTTAGTCCTTTTTATCTGATTTATCATAGAGACCCAGTTTTACCCATTGACACACTTTTGAAACCGCGTAGGAAATACTTAGAAGAGGAGTTCCATAAACATGTCATTCAGAATCAACACATCACCATGACAAGGGTAGTTAAAGTTCTCAAAGCTGTTAAAGCTAAACGCAAAGAACAAGCAAACACCAATACACAAAGCAAGCAAGTCAATGACGCGGTATATTTGCGAAATCACCAACGCAACACAAAACTGGAACCGAAATGGACACCTCATTACCGCATCATTGAGCAAACATCACCATCCACATTCATCATAAAAACAGTTAGATGGGAAAACACACAAAACTCATGCTCGTCATCTACAACCGCCCCAACTTGAATGGGACATTCCCGCACCAAGCACTACAGATAGACCTACACGGAAAACACACTATGCTTGTCCAACATCCAGCGATGATGGTAGTGACAGCGTTTCAGATGTTGGCATCAACACCCCCTCCTCACCCTCGTACAAAACAGAAATTCGCAAAGCACAACCTAACATTGTAAACCGTACCGGGCAAACTCGCAATGATTCATCTGACGCTGAACCGGTCCCTCATATGGAACTTCGCAGTCACAGACACAAAAAACAACAAAACGCTCAAAACACAAACTCGGTTGATAATTGCCAAAACAACAAGGCATCGCAAACGATACAAATCCCCTCGCGTGCTTACACATGAACTCTGACGCAAAATGGGGGGGTGGGGTTATTGCAGGACATTGAAATAACATCAGTTGTCATTGGCACTGAACTGCAATAGACATGGATGGGCTTATTATCAGGCATGGGCTCATTGCCAGATAAATATGATATATATTGGTATGCATCCAACAGTATCTGGTTACGCATCACACTAGCAACTTCATTTCCTGATAGTTATTATAATTATGTGTGTATTTAAATGCATATATAAGCATTTTCCTTTGTTCAGAAGGTTTAATTGGCAAAGTGCATGATTATTTTCTTGGATGGAGTCCCATTCAAGAAAAATACAGAATGCAGATTTTCTATAAATAGTAACGGTGACCTTAACCTTGTACTTGGCACCCTGAAACACGAACTCGTTCGAGGTATTCCCATGCTGGACCCATATATGAAGTTTGGTCAGAATCCGTTCAAAAATGAAGTCGCAAAAGCGCTGACAAAAAGTGAACATACGTACGTACGTACGTACTTACGTACGAACGGAACGCTATATCCCCTACCCGACTTTCGTCGCGAGGAGATAACAATACATATCACGACAAACATTGCAAACTATGCAAGAGACAGAAAATGCCAAAACTAATACATATGACAGCAGGACAGAAGAATCATACAAAGCAGCACTACAACAATTGTTAAAAATACAATACACTTTACTGTTATATTCCTGTTGTTCAATTAATTTGTTAATAATTTTGAATACTAAGCATGCTATTTTATTCCTTGTTACAGAAGCCACAGAAAGTCACAATGAGATGTTTATGTTGTTTAATTTTAATGATAGTTGGCATTAAGATAAACGAAAATGTCATTTTTCAAGACAGTAATACGCTGTCAACTACAAAATCAAGATGGATAATTACGTATTCCCTCATTTTCACGATTATGAAACATTTTATGATGTCTATGATGAAATCTTAAATGCTTATACACTGATAGAAACTTCCCTCAAAAACAACATAACAAACGATGCCCCCGAAATCTTCCACAACAAATTGATTTCTTTCATTCGGAACATTCCTCATTGAAAGCAATCCCCTCAGACTAGCAATGCTTACATATTTCCAAAAGATCTATCCTTCCCTTTGTTGGCAGTGTCTTAAGTTTTCTTTTTGATGCAACTTCAGAAAGTGACCTAGCTTCAATTCGAAACAATATAGGTGTAGTATCTAACAATCAACAAAAAATCAAACATGTCGTAGAAGAAAATTTAGGCAACAAGATTTGATGTCAAAGCCAACCGCCAAGAAATAAATTCGTTAATGGATTCCTTTCGATTATTTAAAGATATTGTATATCGTGAAACTCACCTTTTACACAAAACATCAGCAAATAATTACTGCTTTATGTTGACTTTCGCCCATGCATCTTCTTTTATATCTCATGTCAGATTAATTTTGGAAGAAGTAGTTATGCACATGCAAAATCTAAAACTTAAACGAAATATCCATTAATTAAATCTTCTATCTCCAAGCACGTTTTCGCTATCTCAACTTAGACGTACACTTGCTCTACCTACTTATCCAAACACAAACCTTTGGCAATACTATCAATATTTAACTTGTACCACTTCCTATGATCCTATTCGGATTATTATAGTGTTATTCCCGACCTTGCGTTATGTCATATAGTAGTATAATAAGTGAAATTGATTAATATATAAGCTGTCTGACCCTTGTGCTTACCTGGCCAAAGTGTATTGATTTACTTATGTAATTACCTGTTGACCTTGCAGGTAGGACAAAAGAGCTCTCAAAGGGCGGTAACTACGTCGAATTTCCGCACAATGTAACCAGAAATGACGAAATCAAAACAAAGCTTATTGGTTCCATTTGGCGGTTTTCATCAGAAATGGTAAGCGACTTAAATACTCATTGGTCTTATCTTGATACATAGAAATACTGAAATGAAGATTTCTTGTTGTAAAGCCTTAATGTTACTCTTTCCCAATTCATCGTCTGCTATCGACACTACCGTGTGTTCCCGCGTATCATACTTTATACGTAATTTTGTTTATTTGATTATAACTTGTTATGTTTATTAAAACTAATGATAAAAATGAACTATTGTATTTAATATTAGAGGCATTTGTCGGGTTGGGGGGCGTATTGATACTATAAAACCCTCAGTTTGACCAAAAATAAAATCTATGGAAGCCCATATTCCCGTTGTAACGTAAACTGAGCGTGATTGCTGATATTTGCACGAGAAGACAGACTACAATTGATACAATATTTATTTACAATTTGTACAAGCATGTATATTAAAATTTATTTATAAACACGCTCATCACACAACCTTACATACAACACACTCTGATACATTCATAGATATATAAGCATAAACACATGAACATAGACACCCTATTCCCTACAAGTCTCTCAAAGGCCACCACAGTTGAACACCGAGTCCACACAGTTAGGTTGTTAAGCTCCAGATGAACATGAACAACAATGTCTCCGTCATAGGTCCCTCGGGATCTCATCAGTGCCGTCTTATACAGCAGAACAAAGTCACACACGCAGTGCTCAATATACATGTGCTGAACATGGTCAGCATCCACAACAGGGAATCAACGTTATAGTAGAACAGAATCTCTACGTCTGTAATGATGATCCCAAGACGTTGAATATCTCAACAACTGTGACGTCATCAATAACTATGTCACATCTCTGCCCCGATGTGTATCACCGCTTAGACATACCACGCAGGTTATGTCAGCCCATCCTTCCAAACCAGAAAAGGTACACAATAGGCATAAAGTTCATAGGACGAGTAGGATCTCGGAGTACATAAACCAGTACAGCTATTCGGCCCTCGGCTCTAGGCCTCCATACAATAGGTGGGTAGTGATCATGGTCTCATCAATTACGGTGTAGGCCCATCAAGCTACAACAATATAGTAATTACAATTTACTTTACAGTTATATTTTATGTAATAAACTATTTAAACATTATCTATTCCACACTACATATAAGCAAAACCATACTTGTAAACATACTAGAGACTCGCACTCATTTACCGACGACACACAATACACCGCACGTGCCTCAATAGTACTAGGTCACGCCTAACAATACAGGTAACATTTAGCGACTATAAAACACTATAAACGCACTCAAACTGGCAAATATATGTAACAACAGACAACCTATTGATAACGTTATGGGGTAATATTGGGTTATATTTGATGGAAATACTTACCCCAATCTGTAGTTTGGGCGTCGAACAGGGCCACGTTCCAAATACCCGCTGCTAGGTTGTTTACCGGTCCACCTGTACTCCCGCTTACCTGTTGCTCATGTGCACACACCCTGCCGCGGTCTCAACAGTTGAGAAACGGCGCGCAATTTCAAACTCTTAAAAACAATACTAAGGACTAAAACAAATACATACAAGTTACAAATACTTACATACACTAGATATGGCATGTGACACCCGTGTTTGAGAATGTGGTGTCGGTTCATAATTGCAATGTATCTAGTGAAAATATTATGCAATTTCCGGGCATTTTCATCCAAACACATTCAGACACCTATCTGCCACCAATGACACATATAAATACTCCTTTTTCCCACACACAATAACACAATGGAACCTCCTCCCGGTGGCAGCAGTACAATGCACTACACTAGAGATCTTCAAGGCACATATACACAATGCAGCCCTTGATGATCTCAAACACACACCATAAACACACCATCAAATGCTTTTATCTTATAGTTTCCACTAAAAATTTTTAAAAAACCCGTCTCACTGTACCCAAATCCCTGCACTTTTTCTTGTAAGAGCATTGGCAACGCCTCCCATTAGCCGTAATCGTCATTTTTTGACGGAGGCCGAATGACAAAAGAAGAAGAAACCAGAAGGCCAACAACAATGTAACTACACCATGATGTCTAAATGTACAATAATTTTTCAAAAGTCAGTCCAATTTTCAAGATGGCGGCCATGACCACCATTTTAAAATCCCATTTTTTGGCATAATGATAAAATATCGTATATATGTATACTATATAATTTGATAGCGGCATTTTGGTGATTTACCTATGAAAACCATATTTATTTTTACATGACGTCTATGTACGATGTAACTCATCTTCGCCGTAGCGGAGGTCCGACTGGAACTAGATTTGATGTATCCGAAACATCCATATTTCGATAAAAAAAAGGAGACATTTCTGTTAAACAACGAAAACAAACAGTCCTTCATTTACATGCTTGCGCAGTCATTGGAAGACAGTGGTTGCAAGGTTATCCATGCAGAGAGTGACGCGGATTTCCTTATTGCGAAAGAGTCAACAGAAAACGCCCTCAACAGGACTACAATTGTTATGAGAAGACACCGACCTTCTTGTAAAGCTGATTTCCCACACAAGTTTGGAGTCTTACAACGTCTTCCTTCACTCTGTTGAATCCGGATATCGAAAACTGAAAATTTGGGATATACATAAAACCAAGCAGTTGCTCGGACCACACATATGCTATTATCTTCCGTTCCTTCACGCGGTAACAGGATGCGACACAACGTCACGTAATTATGGAATCGGTAAATCGGTAGCACTAAAAAAAGCTCTAAGAAATAACGAACATTTCAAACAACAAATTCTGGTGTTTTGTGACAGCTCTGCTTTACCGGAGGACGTTGTTTCTGCGGGTGAGAGGGTAGTCGTTTCCCTCTACAACGGAGAGACAACAGAAGGACTTGACACTCTACGATACGATTTGTAGAGAAGGTTACTTGTGGTAAATCTTGTGTACAGGTCCAAACACTCCCCCCAGTTACATCAGCGGCCGCAACGTATCACAGCAAGCGGGTATATCTTCAAACTCAAGTATGGATGGGAAACGATAGACTTTTAGCCGAGGAAGGGGATGGTATCTTCATAATGGTATGCTTTCGCCCTCAAAAACGGATTTGCCACCTGCGCCAGAAAACTTGATTAAAATCATCCTTGCACTTTCAAGACTAATTGCGACTCTAAACGTTGTACATGTCGGAAACATGGCCTGGAATGTTCACTGGCATGCAAAGAGTGCCACGGGTTCAGTTGCTCTAATGTACAGGCACTTTTCGAGGTAGACACCGATTGTGACAGTGAAGGCTAATTTTTGTTCCTTTAATACTATTATTATTACTTAGTTAAGGAACACCAGTCATTCTGGCAAAAAAATCGCCAAACCACAAACAAAAAGCAACAGAAAGTATCTTTGCATTTTTGTCACCTTTAAAATGTTCTGTACAACATAAAAAAAATCTAAAAAAATCTAATGTGGGGAAAATATTTTTTTTACTCATTTATGAAATGACCCTTACAAAGAAATATTGCATCATATTGATAGGGGTAAGGAAACTAAATTCGTTGTATTTTGTTTTCTAATCAATATTGTAGTTCATTATAATCTATAACACAATAGTTAAATAAAGCATAAGGTTTTAGCTATAAAACATGAAAGTAGGTAATAAGGTCAAGGTCACGTGAAGGTCAAAGTTCAAAAAAGAAAATTGATACTGCTCATTTTAACTCAATCAATTGGGAAAAAAAATAAGAATGCCACATTCTACCCAAAATCCCCGCAGCTTGATCCTGATACTAAAATTACATGCACACTTTTACCAACATACCTTGAAGCATGGCTGTGAAAAGTGCAGAAAACTGAGTTGACGGACAGACAGACGGAAGGGGAGGACACCTCCGATAGTCATGTTACCTTTAAGTGCTAGCATTGTGTAATAAGTTGACAATGTCTCAGGGAATGACACGACCTGTTGTTTGTTGTTGACAGCCTAGTAGTGATCATGGTAGCTTTTGGAGAGAGCGGCCCAGTTACACATCCGTACATCCTGCTCATCACTACTCACATTCGGCCATTGAAACCAAAAACCTGCTACTATAGACCTTATTCTATATATATGTCTACAGACGTTTTCTTCCTGTAGTGGCAAAGCCTCCCCGTTTGTCTATCACAGAGCCATCTGTTGTGTCAGCGTCTACTTCAGACAATGCCACATATATCAATATAAATTTGATGTTCCTCTTCCAGTAGCTCCTCAGAAATCAGTTACGCCTACCGGAAGCTCAAATAACAATGTAAATTCCGGTGACGTTGATTAATGAGATTTTGACGTTTTTGACGAACCATTTGAGTTAATTGAAGCTATACCGCAGTCTGTAACACAACCTAGCCATGTATTGGACACGGCCAATATTCACAACCACATGCTGAATATCCCCGCAAATGACCAAAACAATCAGGGCTACATAAGATTTTATCCAAAGTTTGAAGGCAATTGCAATATAACGATCATTTTTCAACAACTATTATAAATGAATTGAACTAAAATAGACAACCAGCTATTAGTTTCTAAACATTTGTCCTTTTTGACATATGCATGGACAATTTATTTTGTTACATTTTGTGTTAAATAAAATATGTAAGTTACTGATTATATAGAGGATATCTAACAGTGTCTTCAATAATACCAAATATATTTCACGAGTGGGGCTAATATTTTGATATTTTTCACGAGTGCTTAGCACGAGTGAAAAATATCAAAATATTAGCCACACGAGTGAAATATATTTGGTATTACTGAAGACACTGTTAGATATTCTGTTTATTACATTTTTAATCAACGAAAAACCTACCCCGTATGCTAATTAGGCCTACAACGAAAGTTTGCATACAAAAAAAGTAGTTTCCCCTGTCCAGGTGCTGACATATATGTCGGGCTTTCTGATTGGTCAATTATTTTGGTATTTTCTAATCATTAATTTGATTGGTCAAATCAGCAAAAGTGATATTTTTCACTAGTGATATGAAAAATATCACTTTTATAGAATAAATAATTTTTGATATTTCACTGGTAAAAATGTAATAAAGTTCTTTCTTTATTTTTTTTTCGGTATAATAAAACAATTATTGCCCTGTATCTGGGTTGACATGAATATTTGCCCACCCTTGAGGTTACGCCCTCGGGTGACAGCACTTCTCGGATGGACAAATAATAACAAAACATGGCTTGTAAGGATGTATTTAAAAAAAAAACACACATTAAAATGGTCTTATTATACGCCATAAAGACCTCTAGACGTGCCAAGAAGACTTTCGGGGTAAAAGATGCATATTTCTGAAAAAGGCCCCAAACTTACCAGTTTAACAGTTTGTCTTAAAAAATCCTTCTTACTATGATCAGATGTCTGAAAAGTATAATATAGGAGCATTATTATAGATGGAAGTACCTCTCTTTATATCATATTTATGTAATTTCATTTACAGCCGCGATTTGCATTTAATTGCAGAAACAAAATAAGTGTTGTTACGTACCTCAATTAAAATCCGATCAAAAATATGATCCTATCGTGTGTTATCGACAGTCTTGAGCATAACATCATTGTGCAAATTTGTAGATGTTTATTTATGTTTGAAATTCAACATTATTCTCCTATATACGTGTACCGAAGGGTTCTCCTTCTCCCTCTATTGTTTTTCTTTTTGAACAATATAACCACTGTCTTCTTATCCCCTTTGTCAACTACATGTACCCAATCACTAACTGCCCCGTGTGCCTATTACCTTGTGCTACTGTTACATAATCCTATCAGGATGTTTACTCGAGATCCTTATGTCATAGTTCAAAGATTTCGTCTGCCAAACAATATGAGATAGTATAAATGTAACGTTAATTTTACCCAGCCATACAGGTTTGTCTTCATCAAGCGTGCCCTGCATGTTTAACACATGATAAATTGTCAGCCAGTATGCTTAATAGACCGGTAATTTGTCGAGATAACCCCGATACATACGATGGCCGATAGCGGCCGCCAAATTACAACTACAGAGTAATAGATTTGTGTACATGTACATTTTCTACACGTACAGTACAACTACTCAATATTGCAAAATGCGTACATGTACATTTTGCAACTTGTCATGTACAGTACAACTACTCAATATTGCAAAATGCGTACATGTACATTTTGCAACATGTCATGTACAGTACAACTACTCAATATTGCAAAATGCGTACATGTACATTTTGCAACTTGTCATGTACAGTACAACTACTCAATATTGCAAAATGCGTACATGTACATTTTGCAACATGTCATGTACAGTACAACTACTCAATATTGCAAAATGCGTACATGTACATTTTGCAACTTGTCATGTACAGTACAACTACTCAATATTGCAAAATGCGTTCATGTACATTTTGCAACTTGTCATGTACAGTACAACTACTCAATATTGCAAAATGCGTTCATGTACATTTTGCAACTTGTCATGTACAGTACAACTACCTAATATCCATTAACATTCCTAACATTCGAATCCAACATTCCACGATTTGACAGCATGACATTGAGGTTAGTTGATGTAGGCAGCTACGTGTTGTATCGGGTAGAACACGTGATGATTCACTTTTATTTCGAAGGCCGTTTAGTCCGAAGGCCCAATAGTCCAAAGATCTGAAAGTCTGAAGGCCCAATAGTCCGAATGCCAAATAGCCCGAAGGGTCAATAGTCCGAAGGCCCGATAGTCCGAAAATAGGTAAAAATTAATTATAACTCATTGTACAGTAATGTTGATGTATAGTTTTATGTTAGCATTACTCGAAATTGTTCAGAATCTCATTTTTAAAAATCAGAAATTAGGTAATTACGGATTAAATGTCAAATGGTTCAAAACAAACTTTTACAGATAAACATTTAGAACCAAAAAATCAACAGAAATAATCAGAATAAAAAACATGCGTGGCATGCACAGAAAGAGTTTTTGTCGCGTAAACACAAAAACTCGACGAAGGATAACGCAACAGTAGAATCGCTCCTTAATTTAACGCATCTCAAATGACCGTATAACTAACCACCGTCATCAACATGTGAATATAAGGAACGACAACTTTGGATAAACATTCAATGATTCAAATCTTAAAGATGTGGTTATTTTGCTTAAATATCAATGTTTATATTTTCCTACAATGCTCACTTGGAGGCATTTTTTTTATCAGAAAACACTGAAATTGCATTGACCAGTCCATTCAAATTTTTGGTTTGCTTATTTTTGTCTTTAATTATACTTTTTCGTATATATATTCTGTCATACTCGTGATGCACATACTCATATACACATATTACACTCAACGGGAAACCATTTATACATTCATATAAACATTTATTCTCATAACGATATTACATAATTCGGACTATCGGGCCTTCGGACAATTGGGCCGTTAACTATCGGTCCTTCGGACTATCGGGCCGTCGGACAATTGGGCCGTTCACTATCGGTCCTTCGGACTATCGGGCCTTCGGAAAATTGGGCCGTTGACTATCGGTCCTTTGGACTATTGGGCCTTCGGAATATAAGCGTATCACCACGTGCTCTACCCAATACAACACGTAGCCTGCAACACCAACTAACCTCAATTTCATGCTGTCAAATCGTGGAATGTTGGATTCGAATGTTAGGAATGTTAATGGATATTAAATAGTTGTACTGTACATGACATGTTGCAAAATGTACATGTACGCATTTTGCAATATTGAGTAGTTGTACTGTACGTGTAGAAAATGTACATGTACACAAATCTATTACTCTGTAGTTGTTATTTGGCGGCCGCTATCGGCCATCGTAGATACATGATCTTACGTAACTTTGTTTGGTAGATGTTTACACAAAACTGTAGGTTAAAAAAGTAAGCCAATAGCCAAGATGCAACGTATCGTGTGTGGTTACGTACACAGCCTTCTGATCGAGCTACAGAATAGCTGCAACGAAAACAGTGATTTCCTTGCACATCAGTCTTATGAAGGTAAGTGGAAACAATGGCCATAGTAGACAAAACATTTGCGGTATGCTAAGATCATGTTTAAAATATCGATACTGCAATAACAATGGATATTAAGACCAAAGAATTCGTTAAAGTCTGCATATTTGCACATTACCTGATATGTACAGTATATTTTAATATGTATAGCCCAGATAGCATGACTACGTTGGGCCAACGTTGGCATATGGTTGTACGGTTGGCCAATGGTTGGCGTTGGTCATACAACGTTGGCCCGACGTTGGCCCAACAACAACTTGTTTTACTCGACAGCAAGTGAAGATAAGTTGGGAACACTACGTTGGCCCAACATTGGCCCCCCTGTAGTACATTTCAGTGCTAAATTACCTAGGTTGGTCCAACGTTGGTCCTACGTTGACCCGATGTTGTAAGCCCAAGCAGGTTTACAACAAATTCAAACAAAAGTGATTATCTGTAATCAAACTTGATATATATATTATCAATCATTTTTAAAAATACACTTCATAAGATTTTTTAATAGTGTTTTTTTTTTTTTCAAAATCACTATATAATAAAATCTATTGTTTGCGTGAGAATAACTAATCATAAATTAAAGTCTTTTATACTGTAGTAAAACAGGAACAAGGACATTAATGTTTTGGTAAATATTTTAGTGGCCGGTTTAAGGATACCATTTTCTATGCATGTTTACTGCCCACAAAACTGGGTCAGCGCTTCTCACAGCAAGGGTCGGACCAGTTCCCTTGGTAACCGTGACATCTGATACTAGGGATGGTCAAGCTGCCTGCAGATGTTACATTCTTATCAGGGACCTTGTCCGAGCTGTTCAACTGGTTGTACACGTGCTATTTCGACTTACACAGACGATATTTGGATTAATCACGAAGAAGAAAGAGAGCATTTCTTTGATCAAAAGACAATGTAAGTAGGCTATATGATTTGCTTTTTAATTATATGTTTCAATTCCTGAAGTAATTTTAGTATATTAATTAATTCCACAAGACCACTTGCCGTACGTACACTCCGTACGCACACTTTTGCTTGCTAGATATCGGGGTAATAAAGTTTTCAGAATTTATTTTTCATTTCTTACACACACACACACATATATACTAAGTATATTTATCTACAAAATGTGTGTAGCTGTTCCATGTTCAATGTCAGATCGTTTGTAATTCCCTTGTTTCTTGATAAAGGGGCAGATTGCCTTGAAAATACTTGTCTGTACTGTCGTTATTACTACTTGACAAATTTCATATATATATATAATCTATATATAATAATGTAAATGACTTTAATGCCATAATGCCATAACTGTAGAAATGTCCAGGTTAGCGATTCAGGCCATCTGTGCCGCTTGATTTTTACATTCTGTGTAGATTTGATATATTGTTTATTTATTCCAACAGCTACAGTAAGGAAGAACCGCCTATGTGCGACAGCAACAGATTCGGAAATTGCAGCAATTGCAAAAGATTGGTTCAGATTTTCTTGTGATCGCGATGGTGGCAGGAAAAGGAGAGAGGAACAAAAAAAGGACACAACAGGCAGCTACTGCAACTATCAATGCTGTGCTTAACAGGACTGATCTGGGACAGATAACTAAAATTAACATCTGATAATCATTTATCAGTTTTGACTCTTTATAATGATACATAACATACTGTATTTAAAACTGTTGATTGTAAAAGAGAATAATGTACATTTAATCACTGTATTGTCATCATATACAAATAAATTGTAAAGCACTTGCCAATATGACAACTGATTAATTTTTATGTTGCAAGCATTACACATAAGCATCACTTTATCTACTGTTTGTTACGTTGGGCCAATGTTGGGCCTATGCAGGTGAAACCAATAGTTGGAAATACACACTTGAAACCAACGATGGGCCAACGTTGGCTATCTGACATACAATGTTGGTTCAACGATGGGCCAACATTGGCTATCTGACATACAATGTTGGTCCAACGATGGGCCAACATTGGCTATCTGACATACAATGTTGGTCCAACGATGGGCCAACACGTTGGGCCAACGATGGGCCGATGAGCAAAATTACATTGGGCCAACGTAGTTTGCCAACATTGGCCCTACGTAGTCAACATCTGTGGGCCAACGTTGGCCCAACGTAGTCATGCTATCTGGGAGGGGGGGTGGGATGTTGAGTTAGCTTTCGGCAGAATAACATCCCTCTCTCTCTATTGACCATTAAAATATATTAATGAATATCCTACATATGACATAACAAGAAATATCTTTAAAAAAAGATAAACGGCATAGTTTTAATGCTGGTCGTTATACTGTAAAACAGCTGGTGAAATAAATTAACGAACTAATTAATAAATGCGCAGTTTCGGCACGGATAAGTTTGAATCATTTTTGGTGATAATAAGACTGCATTTGAATCAGGAATGTGATTCTATTAATGTGTCATTTGAATAGATACATCCACTTATTAAGCTTGCATTCAATCTCAATTTTGTTTCGTCTTTAACTGCACGTCTGCATTTTGCATTTACCGCTGCAAATATACCAAAATACATCTTCTCGATAACGTCCGTCGAGAAGTTTATTTACAGATGTAACTTATGATAAAGATATGGCATGTATTTGTAGATTCGACAGAGGGGATGGGGTGGGTGTGTTGGGGTTCATTTCTCATAATGATTTTATGATGTATTCCTAGCCACAGGACACAAGGACACTATAATACATATATATATGGACCATCATTTGGAAAATCGTGCCAAGCCCCCGTGTTCCTAGCACGTAGATTATTACGCTGTATCTGAAGAGAGGACTTAAATTTGCCCTGAAGTTACATTAGGAGATAATATCCAACTATGCGATTATGTCAATGACAAAGGTGGGGAAACTACAGAAGTGGAGTTTTTGCCTTTATTTATCTCCAAAATGGTCGGTATTCTTTTTTGTATTGTGGTAAAGAATCCAATCTAATTCAAATCGAGATGGTCATTCTCACTACGTTACATGTAACGTAGTAAGAATTCAAATCTATATTTTAATTAGATTGTAAATAATCTGTCCCCATGTCAACGTTTTAAACATTTTAAAGAACTGAGTAGTTATATTTGGTTAAGAGATATCTGAGAATAAATAAATACCTTTAATCAACATTAAGTCCACTTCTAGTACGACAACGCTAACGGAACAAATACTTCCAAGTTCGGTTAACAACTAACCCAGCATACATCACCCTCTGTAACTATTGCGATTCATAAGAGTACTGTTATGTGGTCAAGGTCACAAGAGATTATTCTGTTACAAACTACATTATTTCCTCAAGTTTTACATTGAAAGATAAGCGACATAAATGAAATATTCGCATACTTGTTCAAAATATGAAGGTTGATCAAAGTTCTTTAAAAAAAAAAAGGGAGTAGCTTCATAAATGACAACAGATTTTCTCCAAATGACAACAGTGACCTATCGCAAGAAAATAAACATGAATATATTGCATTCTCCCAAAGCAAGAAAATATACACATACATGTACAACACAAGCATGCATTTCGCACACTGGGGAGGCTGTCTATGAATGACCATATCTGTTGTTAGGGCGTTTAAAAGAAAACATTGTAGAGAAAACTGGTGTGGGTTCTCATCAGCATTCACTAAAAGACTAATGAATGCTCCCGTATCCCAAAACCCAAACAATGCGGTGACAAGTACTCACGTTTAGTGGCTGCACGCACACATTGCTGGGTTCAGGATCAAAGAGACCGCTCTCTGACACCCCGAGGGATTATATACTAGCTCATGTGCGGAATGAGTTCCAACCAAGGGAGATAACTCCCCCGATTTTCACTACACTCCTCCCTGTTTTATGAAGGCCCCCCTCCTGCACTCCCTGGGAAGAATTGGTGGGCGTCCTAGCATTCATGGATCCAATGACATTGAGGGCTCCAGATTCAAGGGTTGATGATCTTCCGAGGGACGACGAGGGTGTGGGCCTCCTTAAGCTAGATCTAATCCTATTTCTGTTGTCTACCCCCCATGACTGGAAACGGTGCACTTTGGAACCGTTAATCACATGATTATCTCAGAATAGCCGATATCCTAGTTTCTAAAATTCTATTTTTTGTTTTCCTATTAGCAGTTATGTATATAACTGTTGTTAGACGACGTCAGAGGGTTTTCCTCCTCAGACTTCCTAACATTTAACCCTAACTGAGTATATATCTCAATATCCAAACTTAAGGGAGTTGGGGTTCCGAAGGCCGCAACCTGAGAAAAACCAGGGGTTCCTTGAACAACCATTTAAGTTTATGTGGAGGGATTTTTATTGGGATTAATGCAACTTACTTCACAAAATTGGATTTGCTGAGATGAGGAATAACTATTTGTAATAACTATTCCCCTATATGAGGAAAGGCTTTAGGTTGCTTGTTAAGACCCAGTTTAGATGAGGGTTCCACTACTAAGTGCTAGGTCCCAGTACCCGACGGTTCTATGGGCAACACTTAAGCCATAACTGATCCTATATACTTTATATGTATTTTAACCAATTAAACCAAAACTGATAGTTTCATAGGATAAAAATACTAGGAGTGTAGTCACTCCATTACCTCCACCCCGCCCCCCCCCCCCCCCCCCCCCCTTTTTATTGGAGAGCACTCTTGATAAAAACACTACTTATACTAGAAGTGTACTCCATTCCTCACCCCCTCTCTTAGGAGGTGTGGTCTCTGTGACCAATGGCTACCTGATAACCTGATCGCTTTTTAATTATGTATTAGTTCTCAGGCGAAGTTCTCGCATGCAAGCTATACATATACCAGTTAATGCAGCAAGTCTCCACAGATTCCCCCTTCCACCTAAACACTCGAGGGAGGAGCCTGCGGTGACCTCGAGAACTTACAGTGGAGGTATAGAACCTCACACCTTATCAATCCGTTGGTGTTGTGGCAGCGTGCACACCCCCAGAGGCTCTCCGATCCACAAATTGAGGAGATCTCTCTGGCCAATTGCACGCCCCCTTGAGGGACTTGAAGTTCCCCGCGGTGCACATTACTGGTTACAAAATAAACTTCAAGACTTAAGACCAATAATTTTGAACCTTAGAAGGCATTTCTCTATTTTAGATATTAGGGGATCCACCGTCACCTCTAGCTCCTAGAAAGCGGTGGCAAGGTGGATATCGGGTTTGGTGTTTGCTGAGGCCAATCCATCTTCGCTAGCCAAGGCTTTTGATTACGTTACACTACACGAACCCTTGGCGGATATAGTCGTGTTCAAACCGTCGCGCCCTGGAATCCCAGGGCACCCAATCAAATCGCGTTTTACGTTCAGGCTTGGTTTCGCAGTAAACAAAAATTAGTACAGAGCTACAAAGTCGACTATGTCATGGCATTTTACCTATATACAGAGACGAACTATCTTTAGGGAAACATTCGCAGTGTTTGATCAATCTATTTAAGTCATTGATCACATATCTCATCAAAATGACACAAGCCTCCATGTGTGTTTGTAAACATCTCAGATGAAGTAAATCGGTAACGCTCGTTTTGATTGGTCGAAAATTCCATACGTAAAGAGTGGTAATTTTGAATCTCCGCTAGAGGGCCAGAACTGACGACTATATCCGCCAAGGGTTCGTGTAGTGTAACGTAATCAGAAGCCTTGGCTAGCGAGGATGAGGCCAATCCTTCGACCTCCCATAGAAGGTCGTCAAACCCCTCTTACTGGACATCCATGCTGAAACAGAATGATGATCAAGATATGTTGCCTGACGGGTGTAAGGGAGCTAAACACTAATCGATTTAACCCTTGTATCTGATGTTTTCTTACCCCCTTGTCCTGTATCAGCCCATTCCCAATGGACCTTAATGTCCAACTTATGGGGAGTTTTTGTCTCCCTGTATAGAAGAGTGTCATAGGGCCCCCATTCTTCCCCTAGACTGCATGAGTAGGTACCCCCGGGGTCAACCTTCCATGGTTTGACAGACATACTCAGCAGACCCTGGTTCTGTTGGCGCGAAACCCCACGACACTGCGGACAGCGGTCCCTTCAGCGCGTTCTCGCGTATAACGCGTATGGGTACTACCGTCACATTCTTAAGAAGCTCTGATCCACCTCCTGGGTTCGGATCATTCTGGGTCTTCCAAGACACGTCTCTGTTGGAATGGGCTTCTCCTGGGGGCTCAGTGTGTGGTTCCCTGACAGGAAGGGGCATACGGGGCTCCACTGTCTCTAGTCTCGTGACGTCCTTCCCCATTGCAATTTTGAAGTCGTTGACCACCTTCATAATGGCATGATCCACCCCAGAAGATACTAATGTGTTGCCAAATACTGGCCCCACTGCACTGGAGTTGTGCTGGACCATGGCCGGCTGCCGGGTGGTCTCGTTCCAGCTGACATCACAAAATCCTATGTAGCTTGAGGGAATAGTTGTCCGAGCAGTGGGCACCATGAGTGGTTCCTGTTGGTTCTCCCTGGAAGGTGCGAGAGGGGTTACTTGATCTCCCATTAGTAGCCTCCCAGAGTTCATGTCCAGGATACAGCTGTTCTTGGCTAGGAAATCCACGCCGAGCAACATGTCATATGTCATAGGACCGACTAGGAAAAACCTTCTGACGGTCTGGGGACATGGAGTTGTTCACCTGGACGCGGCTGTTGTCCGTGCTGCCCTGGCTCTTACCATTACCCCATCCTGGTGGCGTGGAGTTACGTCCTTGGTCTCACGTCTTCCGTTGAGCAGTAGGGAAACAATCTCGTTTCCTAGAGGGAAATTGTCGACCTTCATTACCTGACGACTGTCTCCTATCGGTGTTACGATTCCCTTCGTGATAAGGAGGGTACCAACGTGGGTCCCCCGCAGGCGGGTAATAAGGAAACACCTCACCTCCACCCTGTTTGTGGTACGGAGGTGGGGGCTGTGGCTGATATTACGGTGTTCCGGTTGTTCCACCATGCATGAGCGATCGTTTGAGATCGTTAACCTCATCACGTAGCATTTCAATAACCTCCTGCTGTGATTCCCCGTCTCCAGCTTTGGTGCCCTCAACGAACTCCACTTGTCTGCAAGGAAAATGGGACGAGCGCGAACCAAACAAAGCGCGCTGATTCGCTACCGAGGCTTTTATCTATTTAAGGGCCTTATGAACCGTTTTAGGGTTCTTCTCCATAGCCTTTTGGGCTGCCACCTTTTCTAGGCATCCTTTTAAGAAGGACTCTGTCGCGATTTGGTCCAGGGTAGTTTTGTCCGCATAAGCATACCCGTCATTGGTAAGCGTTTGAATGCGCTGCGCGTATTCGACCAAGCTCTCTAATTCCTCTTGTTTGGCATAGTGGAGCTCGCGCCTAGCTACTACCGGTACATCCTTATCACTAAACCTTTTCTTCATCTTCTTTTTAGACGATGAAAGGGAGAGCGCGCCGGGAAGTTTGTCTGCATATTCTAACGCGTCCCCGCTTAAACAATCAAAGAACCTGATAATGGTCTTACGTTCTGACCATGCATTGTCCGCTTCGACGCGGTCAAATTTTAGGATGAAGGGTTCCCATCTATCCTTACCAGTAAATGTTGGCATCTTGTGGCGCTGCGGGCTTTTACTGCGGTGTCGGTGGTGGCGGTGTCCATCTCTCCGATGTCGGTTGGAGTTGTCACTGGAGGACTCCACATTAGCCTCCTCCTGACTCCAGAAATCAAAGTCAGATGGTTCACTATCCGATGAGTTGGCACGACGGTTTCCTACTCGGACACGACGCGGATTGAGGGCATGCCGATTGTCAACGGGCCCTCGATCAGTTGAGCCGCGCCGAGAACCGTGGTGGTCACGATTATGCCTTTCATATGAGTGACCCCCCCCCCCCCCCCCCCCCCCTTCCGGGTCTCTATGGTATATTGACTGTCTGTCTACTGATCCCCCATGGGTATACCTAGTTGGAGTCTCTCCTATGTGGGTTTCTGTTCCCCTATTGGGAGGGGTTTACTATCCCCATAGTTATCCCGTCTAATAGGATTTGGTATTGCGAGGCCATCTATGTACCCTAATAAGGGAGATTTCCACCTTAGGCCTACATACAGGGGCTGTGGCTAATTCATGTATCTGTCGGTGTGACATGGGCGTAGACCCCCCATAATCATTTGGTGGTAGATTGGTAGTAATGTTACCACCATTACCACCCAGGTCCCTGGAACACAGAGGGTCTAAGTCAGCGAACGCTTGGACTCCAGCGGATACTGTGTGCCTGCCTGGTACTTGGGGACCTAGTTGATATGCATAACCTACAGGTATGTCATTGCCTATGGTTTGAATACCGTGACTTGGTAAATTATCCCCTAAATGGGATTTGTAAATGCCCATCGTATCCCTAGATACTGTTGGCTGGTCCACAGAACTATTCATGTTGTTCTGGGTTTCTGTAAAACCCCAAGACGTTTTAAATTCCTGTTGTTGGGGTTGCATCTGTATTCCCCGTTTATGGTATGAAGGGGAGCTTGGGAGCGTTGAGGCCCTGAAGGGACATGCTCTCGCATGACTGAAAGTCAGGCACTGTAGGTCCCGAGGGTTGGGACTCTGGTGGTAACTGCTCAATAATGTATTGCATCCCACTAGGAGTAGTCAGCTGAACAGTCCCCGATTGTAAAACCTTACCAGGAATTGACCTGGTATCAACGGATTCCTCCTTTAAGAGATCCGCTGTCTCCCTGTCTACAATGAATTTGTCTAGCTTACCCCATAATTCTGTAAACTTAAGGTGCATATCCCTAATTGCCTCGTCCTGTTTATCCCACAGGCGCTTGCATAGAAAATATTACTTTCAATTTTTTTTTGATTATATGACAGTGGTATGTGTAATCTGTTAAGCTGAAGGTTGGCAACAACGCCACGAGCGAAACGACACCCCATCTCACTTCAATCGACTACAAAACACATTTATTCAAACTAACACGGCGCACACTATATGCGACCGTCATCAGAAAACATTCATCTTTAACCTACCGTGCCACTCAATACGAATTGTTACATCCAAAACACAATAATCCGTGAAAACATCGCCGAATTCCTCGCTCAGAACGCCATTTTTCAAACAGCTCCCTCAGCCTGTCCAGATTCTTCATTTACATCGCGAATTCTAACATATTTGCTATGCAAAAAAAAAAAATTTTGATTGGTTTAAAACCATGTATTATTTTCCAATAATACACGCTCGTGAGTCAAGGCTGTTACAATGTTATGTTTCTAATATTCACCCAATTGGTAATACGGTTACTTTCCTGAGTGGGCTAATGGGTTGGCCTCTCATTGTTTTTTTATCACGACGCGTATGATAGATGTTCTTGATCGTAGTTCTGTAGTGCCTGTATAAAGAAATGTATATTTTATCAAGAAATAATGCAAAACTCCAGAAATAAATTACAAGGTTTTCCCGGGGTTTCTTTGGCGTTTTTCTATTAGAAAGAGGTAGATCTCTGAACTTGCAGGATATACAACTCGGACGAGGATATTTTGCAATTTTAATTGCAAAATATCCTCGTCCGAGTTGTATATCCTGCAACAATACACGAATCATCGTTAATTATTTCTTAAACAAACGCGTTAAATCGCGAAACTTTCGCGTTATATCGCGAAACTTTCGCGTTATATCGCGAAACTTTCGCGTTATATCACGAAACAATATATAGAGATATAAGAAGTATCGGCTACTTTTGAAATAAGACATGACAGTTTAGTGAGAGTTTATTTTGAGCTTGGCCTATCCCAAGCTGAAATTTTGATTTTTTTTAGCAATAGTAGATAGAGTTGTTCTAAGCGATTCAACACTTAATATTTCAATTTCTACTCAAGTTGGACTGGGTGAAACTACCAAACTTAATCTGTTTCATTTGCTCATGAATTTGACCAGATTAACACTGATCAGTGCGTATGAATATCTAGACAAATCCTTCCGTGGAACGATTTCACTTTTTCTACATTGTTGTTATAAACATGGAATAATTGTTAAAATTATCAAATTTATAATGAATTCTTGTATTTTATGAAAGTCCAGATATGCTAAATACTTCTATTTTGACAAAATAATTCTGTTTTTTAATCCTAAAATAACGCGATATTATGCAATTATCGACCTGTTTTCAAGTGAATATGATGATTTCTAAACTCGAGAAAATGATATTTCCCGAGGCCGAAGGTCATCGTATTCACCCGAAAACAGGTCGATAACGGCTTTGTTAAATGACAAAACTGCAACATTTTTTATTAAAAACATCACGATTTTAGTTCTTTTTAATTATATATACAACATTAACCCACATGCCTGACTAAAAAATGTATGCTTACATGTCCATGTAGGTATGTGATCCCGGACAGAGTTAAGTAGACTGAATTCATAAATGTTGTAGCAAGTTTGAATTCATTGCTGACTTTGACTTATTAATTGTCATTTTGAACTTTTCTCCAGTCGATCACTATTATTTATTCAATCCTATGACAGGTAATGAGAATCATTCTGTAATAAAAAATGGTACAGTCCCTGTTATTATATTTGGGTACGAACTCGAGCTGTTGGATGGTTATATCTATGTAGCGCGGATTCGGGGTTTATATAATATTTGAGCAAAGTAAAAATTTTAGAATCAGGAAAGGGGGGAAATCACAGTCATATAATTATACGCGTTAGTTTCCGATATAACGCAAAAGTTTTGCGATTTAACGCATTAGTTTCGCGTAATACGCGTAACGCGAAAAAAATATAATTTTCTTCTACGAAAATGGTCCCAACCAATCTGAAACGCAAATTCGTTGGAGTTTTTCTCATAATTGACCAACATATGTGTATTGCAAGGACAGTTTATATAGTGATGATTCGTGTGCCTCTGCGTAGAAACTCGCAAATGGTGTGATGGAGTATTCCGTAAAGTCTAAGCATAACTTTGCTCTTAGTACTCCAGTCAGTGTGGGACAACTAATATGTACCTTTAGAATATGAATTGTTTAAGGCGTTTAGCTTTAATGTGCTTTATATGTTATATGTTGTCATATATTATGCCTAGAAACTTAATTCTGTTCAACTACAGGAATGGGAGTCCATTGAGGGAAATATTTGGTTCGTCGTGTGTTTTGCGTATATGGCAAAAACATGCACACCGTCTTATACTTAGAAATCGTTTTCGTCAGCCAAAAGGAGTCTATTCATGAAGGGTTGTAATTGTATTTCATATTTTGTTTGTTCCCATCTATTACAGATAAGGAAGTCATCAACTAATAGAGAATCGCGAACTAATGGGAGTAACGTTTTTTCAAAATATTTCCATCCATAAATTGTAACAGATAATACTTCCCTGTGGTACACCAATTTCCTGTTTATGGATGTTCAGATAGGAACTTTGACGTAAAATTTGGCATTTTGCCTGAACACCTACAATACGTTATGCAGATCATAATGCCGTGTTCCCAAGCCGTGTCGTAAGCCATTTTCAAATAAAAAAAATACTGCATGACGTGCTCCATTTTAATAAAGAAATATCACACAAAGATTATTAAGGTCTAATCAAATGATCGTTGGTACCTCTTTTATATCTAAAGTAGCTTTGAAGTGATATTACGATGTTATTCGAGTCTAAATACTATATAAGCCTTTATCATGCGCCCGAGAGATTAGATATGCAGTAAGTGAGAGCTACTGGACAGAAGGCGTACCAGTTACCATAACAAAATCGTTAATTTCCAGTTAAAAAAGTAAAACATTTGTTCATTATTGTTTAACGTCCTATCAACAGCCAATGTCACCTAGGACGGCTTCCAATGCAAGTGACATGAATACGTGTGGTAAATGCGAATGTGTATTTTGGAGGCTGCGATGTGTGTTAAAGTTCCGCTCTGGTGAAAAGTCAAAATTTTCTGAAGACTTAGCTTTTTAAATATTATACCTTATTTTAAAGGGGAGAAAACAGAGATATATATAAAAAAAAAAGAAGAAAATCATATGTCGGTGTTCTTGTTCTTTAAGCTTTTGTTGATCAAAGGGTAGAATTTGACATGATATGTGCTTTTACGTGAATTCTGCTGTTTTGACCATACACACAACAAATCCAAGCAATACCTTAAAAGTGTATTTTCAGATTTGTATGAATATTCTTGGAATTGACCAAACAAGCATATTTTTTTAAAATTGATCTAGCCAATTATCTTTAATCGGAATACCAATTTATGTAACCCCTACCCCTAACTTTTGAAGTATAAAACACCCAATTTTCACCAATTTTGTTAGATATTACGCTTAATATAAAAGGTTCTGCTGAAATTTTTTTAACACATTTTACAGATCAAATGAAAAAATGTTTTACTTTCTAAAACTGAAACAAAATTGCCGGGGTCAGCGTGCTTTCTTTTTTCGTCCTCTTCTTATACTGTTATTTTTCAGGTTTTTTTCGGGAAAATATTTCTAAAGCTCCAGTTACACTTAAATGTGAAAATAAAATGCAAAACCTGTGTAATTTTTTCCACTTTGTTGGTTACTATTTGCATTGTTTTGAACATTGCAATTTTTTACAGCAAAAATGATTTAGAAACATTCAAAATTGCCAATGCAATGATGTTTTAGTGAAAACAGTCAAAATAGTCCAAAAATATGAAATTTGAGCCTTGTACCAAATGCAAGAAACAGCAATTTTCAAAATGACCGCCATTAATGTTATACATTACATAACCTTTTTATAATAGATCGAAGAGACGCCAACGTGACTGAATCCTCAGAAAAGCAGATCCTTATGTCTCCTTGTGGTTGTCCGGAACTTTTGCTGATTTACAGTGCTACCTCACTGAAGCATACTGCCGCAGATACCCAGCAGGACACCCAACACGGTCACATTATACTGACAACAGGCGAACCAGTCGTTCCCCTTTTAATATGCGGAGCGTTAAGCAAGAGTAGCAACTACCGTTTTAAAGACTCTCGGCCTGGGGAAGGAATCCAAGGCCTTCCTCACAGGGGGCAAATTTTCACTCAATCAGTGGCAATGACTTTGATATATTAAAAACAAGTAGTAAATAAGTTTCTTTTTTCCTTACAGAGCATCAAAATTGATAATATGGACCTCAGTTACCTGCATACCCCGGCTGTTGAAACCTTCAACTACACAACAGTGGTCAGGGTGGCTAGCGAAAATGCTCGTTTACGTCCTAACCAAGAGATATTTGTCCTTCGGGAACTGGATGGATCACGTTTCAGTCTGACCAATGCCAGTTTGTATCAACAGGCTGCCCATCTGGGGAGGTACTTAGTGTCACAAGGCATTAAGAAAGGCGACATAGTGGCCATCATGGGTCCCAACACCCTCGAGATGGTTGTAGGAATGTTAGGAATCCTTACAGCTGGGGCTGTTGTCTTGAATTGCACCATTAATATGAAAACAGCCTTAGATGTGAGGAATCTGTTTCAGCTCACCGACGCAAAGTGTATTTTAGTGGATCCTGGAAATAATAACTCTCTTCTTGATCCTGTGAAGGCAATGCTTGATAATTGCAATGTGCAAAAGGATGACAGGAAAGAAGATGGTCTGATTAAGGTGATCTTTCTCCGCAAAACTGACGTCGAGGGTTTCACGATGACGGACACCCTCCATACAATACTATCACAGGATATGAAAAAGGTTGACCTTCCAATTACTTATCCAGACGATCCCGCTATAATATCCACAACTTCCGGAAGCACAGGGTTTCCAAAAACGGTTCTCCATTCCAATTTCAATGTTTCGAGTTACCCCTTCTCTTGGACCCCTACTTCGGTGGATTATGAAATCATAATGTACAACGACCGTCCGTTCAGTTGGGGTGGAGGATCTCCCATCCTAAATATTCTCAGGAGCATGACAAGGGTTTTTATGGATGTAGCGATAACCATGGGCGGAAATAATGCAGATTTTCTTTGGCAAGTGGTGAAGGAAGAACGATGTACGGATGCACTTTTCTTCACATACATAATGCAGGACCTCCTCGGGTTACCACCGGCTGTCACAGAAGATGGGTTCAGACTCCAACATGTAGCTACTGGGGGACAAATAATTGATAACTTCTATACACAAATCACAAACCGATTCTGTCACTCACTCATAGTTGTGTACGGAACGACAGAATGCATCCCTGTCGCCTGGAACGGACCCGTGACGCAAGGCGAGAATCTACCAGCTGGAGACGTGGGACGACCATATTATGGTGTAGAAATACGGGTAGTCGACGCTCAAGAAACGACTGTGCCCTTGGAAACCGTGGGTAAGGTTCAGGTCCGCTCACCGTACTTGATGAAATGTTACTTTGGCAACGAAAAGTTGACAAAGGATGTATTCACTGACGACAGGTGGTTTAGAACAGGCGATGTCGGTAAAATTTCAAAGATGGGTAACCTCATTATCCATGGAAGGGAATCTGACGCCATATCTAGAGGAACGCGCAAAGTTTACCCAGCTATGTTGGAGCAACTGGTCAAACAGATGGAGTCGGTTAAGGATGTTTGCATCGTACCTGTCCCAGACAAGAGACTTTACGAGGAGATATGTGTATGCTTTACATTCTCTGGGAAAGTCACAAGAGATGATGTACAACAGTTTTGTCAGCAGACCCTTTTCAAAGAAAGCACCATTGACAGCCTTGGGGAAATGCCAACTTATTTCTTGCTGTTTGAAGAATTCCCCAAATTAGCCAACGGAAAAACAAACAAAAGAGCTGTTGCAATGGAAGCTACACTGAGGCTAGGTTTAACTGAAGTGCGTGAACAGGTCATGGCTTGATTGTTTCAAAACTGATGAACTTGAGTAAAGATCAGTACAGTATATCGTTTTTTCAGATCTTTAACTATAGTTTAGCTTTTAGCCTTAAATCATTTTAACAAGAATTGATGTAAGGAGTGTAACCCATTTTCACTTGTATCAAACATAACATATTGCAACACAATTTGGTATAGGCTGCTTTTACCGATACTCTCTGAATACCTATTATTAACTTTTTGTCCGGCACAATTTGGCAATCTAATCTAGTTGGCGTTATATATGGATTGAATAGATTTTTTTTAATTTTCATTGCGGCTATGAATACCAGTAGCTAGCTACATATCCTGTGGCGCGCGGTAGCGCGCCTCCGAGGATATGTAGCTAGCTACTGGTATTCATAGCCGCAATGAAAATTAAAAAAATCTATTCAATTCATATAATTACATAACCTTGATTTAAAAAATTTATATCGAGAAAACGAGAAATTTTATTAAAAAGAAAAAATTGTCATGTATACGACGAAACGCCAAATTATTAGAACAGCCGGGAGATCCCGCCTATGCACCACGCCATTGTTTTAATGTCGTTCCGCATTTTCCGGGAATTTTTGTTTAATTTTGTATAAAACAAAAAGAAAGAAGTATTAAAGTAAAAATAATATTAAATACAATCATTCAATTCAAATCATATTTATTTTATGTGAACAAATTGCAACAAAAACACAATATTTTCATAATTGAAAGGCGGATTATTTTTTTGATGGCGTATTAATATGACCCGATTAATCAGGTGATTTGCACGAGAGACAATGTTTTCATACGGTTTTCATAGTGTATTCATGGTCATATGTTTGTTGTTTTCACTTGGTATGTTCATATCAGCAAACCACATTAGGAATGTAAATATAGGGTTATAAACCCGTATGTATTTATACGGCGTACAAACGAAGCACTGAAGCTAGTGTAATGAGAACTGAGGTATTTATCAGCCCTTATATTTGATTGACTCGTTCTGAAATATAATTTAATCTAGCAAACGTATTTACACAGATCTGTATGACTTATCCGGATTCATGCAGGCTATTTCACTAGGAAATCCCGTGTATAGTCGTAACGCTGGTTAGAGCCTCGATGGAGTGAAGAAGACTTTATTTTGCAAAATGGTGATATATTGACTTATTTTGATAAAATTCCTGTAGATAAATACATTTTGCTTAATGCCGTATGTAAAGCGTAGACTACCCAAGCGAAATTCAATTAGCACATTATATATACCTTTGTCTATCCTCGAAGTTTTACAAAATATTGATATTTTGATCAGCAGGAAATACTGATGATATGTGGTAATTAGTATTGGTCCGTCACAGCCAGTTTCGATATACTCGACCGTAATAATGATATTTGCTGTATTTGAAACTAATATAAATATGGAAATATATCTGTAACAAAAATTGATACACTTTGTCTTGGGGTTTGACTTTTGATACATTTGATAACGTATATCATTCATAGATTCTAGTTATAAAAGTGAACATTTAGTTGTCAAAACTGGACCAGAGGATAGAATACAGGTCACAACAAAATACACCTTCTCCATAAACATCAAAATAGACAAACATGGACCATTGGCATACAACGTAACTGTTTAAGTTAAAAAATGCTTTATAATTGCGACATTACAACAGGGAAAAGGGAAAGAAACGACGCACTGAATAGTGAACACAGTGTAGAAGGTGTTGCATTGATATAAAACAAACAAATGTAGATATAGTAAATAAAAAATTATTAAAGGTTCAAAAACTAGTGACGTGTTCAGATTATCCAGGTAGTATACACTATAACTAAAGTTTGGCATTCTTGGGGCTGCTCAATCTTATATATAACAAGAGGCACATGGGCCTTAACGGTCATCTGAAACACTTACAGCGGGGACACACCCCTCAATCCAGCATCATTACCATAAATTATGTATATGCAGGCAGTTATGTTTCAGATCCAATCTGGTTTTTATCCTTTTTGGCTTAAAGGAGGAGCAGCATCTAAAAGCAAGATTTCAGCCAAGTTTCAATTTTTGGGGCCTGTCCCTCTGTCCCTATGGGTCGAATAAGCCTCATTTATATCAATTAGGGATTTCCCGCCCCAATGATGTTTCATACTAAATATTGTTTTAATCAATTAAGGCATTAAACAGTAGTAGCATTTAAAAGCAATATTTAACCTAAGTGCTCCTTTTGGGCGTCCCATCCTTCTTTCCTCAGGGCTCAGACCTGTTTCATTTATATAAAGTATGATTGCTGTTCCCTTAAATTGTTTCAAACCAAATTTGGTTGTAATCAATAAAGGCATTAAGAAGAGTACAATTTTAAAGCAATTTTTTTGGTAAGTTCTCCTTTTGGGGCCTCGATCGCCCTTCTGTCCCAAGGGGCCCCATAAGCATCATTTATAAAAATTATGATTGCCATCCTCTTATAATAATTCAAACCAAATTTGGATGTAATCCAACCAAGGGTTAAAGAAGAGTATGGTTTTAAAGCAATAATTTACCAAAGTTCTCCTTTCCGGGCACCGCCACTGTGGCCCCAGGGCTCACACGTGCACAAGCCTCATTCATATGAAATATGATTGCCCTCCCCCAATGATTTTTCACACCAAATTTGGATGAAATCCACCAAAAGAATTAAGGGGGAGTAGGATTTTAAAGCAAAATTCACCAAAGTTCCCCTCAGGCCCCAGGACTCACACCAGCCTCATTTATATAAAATATGATTGCCCTCCCCAAATGATGTTTCACACCAAATTTAGTTGTAATCCACCCAAGGGTAAAGGAGGAGTAGGATTTTATAGCAAAAATTCACCAAAGTTCCCCTTTTGGGGCCCCTACCCTCTGGCCTCAGGGTCAGACCAGCCTCATTTATATACAAGAGGCCCATGGGCCTTAACGGTCATCTGACAAACACTTACAGCAGGGACACACCCCTCAATCCAGCATTATTACCATAAATTATCTATACGCAGCCAGTTATGTTTCAGATCAAATTTGGTTTTGATCCATTTAGCTTATCCAGGAAGAGCAGCATCATAAAAGAAAATTTTAGCCAAGTTCCCTTTTTTGGGGCATGCCCCTCTGTCCCAATGGGTCAGACAAGAATCATTTATATTAGGATTGCCCTTCCCCAATGATGTTTCATACTAAATATGGTTGTTATCAATTAAGGCATTAAGGAGGAATAGCATTTTTAAGAAATGTTTAACCTAAGCGCTCCTTTTGCCTCATCTTTCTTTCCCCAGTGGTCAGACCTGTCTCATTATAAAATATGATTGCTGTCACCTTATGTTTCACATCAAATTTGGTTGTAATCCACCAAAAGGTTAAGAAGGATTAGGATTTAATAGCAAATATTCACCAAAGTTCCCCTTTTGGGGCCCCGTCCCTCAGGCCCAAGGGGTCACACTAGCCTCGTTTATATAAGATATGACCGCCCTACCCAAAGGATGTTTCACACCATATTTGGTATTAATCCAACCAAGGGTTAGAGAGGAGTAGAATTTTATAGCAAAACTTCACCAAATTCCCCTTTTGGGGCCCAGCCCCTCAGGCCCCAGGAGTCACACCAGCCTCATTTATATGAAATATGACCGCCCTCCCCCAATGATGTTTCACACCAAATTTAGTTGTAATACACCCAAGGGTAAAGGAGAAGTCGGATTTTATAGCAAAAATTCACAAAAGTTTCCTTTTTGGGGCCCCGCTTCTCTGGCCCCAGGGCTCACACCAGCCTCATTTATATCAAATATGACCGCCCTCCCCCAATGATGTTTCACACCAAATTTAGTTGTAATCCACCCAAGGGTAGAGGAGTAGGATTTTATAACAAAAAATCACAAACGTTCCCTTTTGGGGCCCGCCCCTCTGGCCCCATGGCTCACACCAGCCTCATTTATATCAAATATGACCGCCCTCCTCCAATGATGTTTCACACCAAATTTAGTTGCAATCCACCCAAGGGTAAAGGGGGAGTCGGATTTTATAGCAAATATTCACCAAAGTTCCCTTTTTGGGGCCTCACCCCTCGGGCCCCAGGGATCAAACCAGCCTCATTTATATAAAATATGATTGCCCTCCCCCGATGATGCTTCAAACCAAATTTGGAAGTAATCCATCCAAGGGTTAAGGAGGAGTAGCGCTTTGAAAGAAAAAGTTTACGCACGGCGCACGGCGGACGACGACGGACGAAGCACGATGGCTATAGGTCATCCTGACCCTTTGGGTCAGATGACCTAAAAATATGATTACCCTCCCCCAATGATGCTTGAAACCAAATTTGGAAGTAATCCACCCAAGGGTAAAGGAGGAGTAGGATTTTATAGCAAAAATTCACGAAAGTTCCCTTTTTGGGGCCCCGCCCCTCTGGCCCCAGGGCTCACACCAGCATCATTTATATAGAATATGACCGCCCTCCCCCAATGATGTTTCACACCAAATTTAGTTGTAATCCACCCAAGGGTAAAGGAGGAATAGGATTTTATAGTAATATTCACCAAAGTTCCCCTTTTGGGGCCCCGCCCCTCGGGCCCCAGGGGCCAGACCAGCCTCATTTATATAAAATATGATTGCCCTCCCCCAATGATGCTTCAAACCAAATTTGGAAGTAATCCACCAAAAGGTTAAAGAGGAGTAGCGTTTTGAAAGAAAAAGTCTTACGCACGGCGCAAGGTGGACGGTGGACGACGACGGACGGAACACGATGGCCTTTGGGTCAGATGACCTAAAAATAGAAATTTGAGTGCTCTCGAAATATATGGTAGTTTGAGAGCTCTGTAATATAATTCTTAATATAATGAAAGCGAATTGAAGCAAGATAAAGCTAAATGGTATCAAAACGAAAGTTCAACACTGTTTGAATGTAGGTCACAAATGAAATGAATGTCCTCGTGAATAAGAGGTAGTGTTCCCGACAACCATGGCATAACTAGAGAGTTCATAGTAATTAATGGAACGTCAAGAAGCAAGGTAATGCTGACTTGTAGGTAGACAAGGTAGTGCTACTCAAGGCATTGTCCCACCAAAAATCAAAGTTCATGACATCATAACCTGGTGGACTGGTAGGCACGGAGTAGGCTGCAGGTTAGCGTGTGGGGCCAGAGCACGGAATCGGTCCATCTGCCAACGAGAAAGTGAATCGGCCGCATTATTACGTTTGCCCTCAATATGAACAGCATGAACAATATAATTGTATGTAGCTGAATGGAAAGTTAAACGTCTCATAAGTTTCATAATACTGGGAATCTTAGATCGAACTTTTCTTATGATGTCAACAGTAGAAAGGTTAACACAGTGAAATAAGATCCTCTTTCGCGACCACAAATGACCCCACAAAACACATGCCATCACAATGGGGTAGAGTTCAATTGATGGGTCCTCCTCCAGTATAGCAGAAGGAAAATAAACCATCTGTAGCCAAGAATACCACCAAAAGCATTTGGGGTAGCATCGGTAAACAAATGCATGTCAGCTGCTTTCGTTATGTTGTCATCCGTAAAGAAACACCATTCCACGAACTAAGGAAAATAGACCACATGGCCAAATCTGATGGGACCGCCGCATTTAGTGCTACATAATGATTGAGCTCCTTGGCACACGTAGAAAGTTTAATTGGATGGGAAATGAAAGATCGGCCTGGCCGAATAACACGAAACGCGAAATTCATATGACCTAACGAACTCAGCAGTTCACGTTTGGAGCACTTTTTCTTCTTAGAGAACTCTTAGAGAACAACAATACCACATATTCTTTTTACTTTCACATCAGGAAGTCTTGCCTCCATTTTGAACGAGTCTAGGCAGATACCTAAATACTCCAGACAGGTAGACGGACCGTCAGTTTTATGTACAACTAGGGGCACGTTGATTTTCTGAAATAATGACTGACAGAAAAACCTGCCTAACTTTATTGGCATCTTCACCAGGTGGCACGACAACTAAAAAATCATCCAGCAGGTGTAGTAAATATTTGATGTTGTAGTTGTTCTCAGCAATCCAGCAGATAGTACTAGAAAGATTGTCAAAGATTTTAGGGCTGGAAACACTAGTCTCACAAAGAAATAAAAACTGTCCTGCCAAGAAATTCCGTGAAAAGGCCAAAGGTTGGGGTTGATAGGAATCAGCTTGAAAGCACCGGATATGTCTGTTTTAATTAACTTAGATCATTCACCTAATTCCTTAATCATTCGAATAGCATCGTCTAATCGCACATACTGAAGTGAAAATTCGTCTTTGACGATAAGGCTATTAAGGATTGGGTTGTCAGTATCATTATGTGGGGCGGACATATCGACGATCAACCGTTGTTTCCCCGTATATTTGTGGTCTGCTAAACCAATTGGATTGGCTTGAAAGGAATCTGTGAAAAGGGGCCTAGTAGAAACCCTTTATCAACCTCTTTCTGAATAAGTGTCGAGACAGCATCTACATCCTTAAGCGCTGACCTTAGGTTCTTGCACCAGAAAGAAGATTCTGGAATGAGTTGAAAACCAGTGTCAAAGCCGGCTGTAAGGTCATGAAATAGGTCGTTAACAAATACCCGGTTAGGATGGGCCACAAGTTCCTTTCTCAACATCTCTACATTGATAGGTGTAGAAGCGATCATGGTTAAGTCTTTCGATTTGGGTAGGAAGCCTTTCCTAAAGGGCACTTGCCCTGGGAGTGACCTCCCTTACATTTCAAACATGCAGCTTTTTGCAGTGTGTAGAAAAGCACCCTTTCTCACCATTAAAATTGTTACATAATTCCTTTCCATCATGAAAAATGTGTGCACGACCGTAGGTGTCTGACGATGGGACTGCCTTATCACGGCTCCCCTTTTGACCAGAAGGGTTCTGTTTATAGGAATCTGAGACTGATAAGGGAGTATTATTTGGTGAAAGTGGGCAGAAACATGATCGATGTAGTGTACTGCTGCAGTACTGGCATGTAATTGGAGTTTTGTTGGTGAAAATTTGGCTTTATAGGTTGTTGTTCCTAACAGACCAGTCCACACAAAGGTTGTAACGTAGGTTGGCTGCAACGCGCAAAGAAAACTGGCAATGATAGTCGTAAAACACACTATCCTGATAGGAAGTGGCCATTTCGATTACGTCCCTTTCATAAAGGTCAAGTTCAATTAGTCTATGCGGAAAGGAGGAACACGTAATTTGTTTGAACGAGACAAACGCCTTAATAAACTCGCCCAAAGTTAGGACTATGTTTAATCTGTGATCAGGCTTGGCAATTTTATGTCCCTACCTTCTAAAATATTTTCCTTATGGTAGGTGTTACTGTTTCAATCAAGGGAACGGTCTGTGCCGAGTATCCGAATGCTGTGCAGGTGGCGTTTGTCACCGGTGTTCTTAATCCAGAATTAAGTAGTTGATCTGCGCTCCCCGCAGCAGCCGAGGGGATAGCTGGTGTAGTAGCGGTTCCAGCTTGAAAATGCTCATATGCAGACGCAGGGGTGAACGTCCCCCCCCCCCCCCCCCCCCCCCCCCCCCCCGGGACTGGAAGTAGTGGAACTCTTCGGACGTTCTGTAGGAACGTGACCTATTGATGGGGTGTTATCACCCCTCACGGCATACGAATGAGGTGTTCCCCGGCTAATAAGATCGAAGCTCTTTACCGTTAACGTGCACGTATGTACAATATTCTAGTCCATCTTCGCATAACGTCCTGTGGGATGGTACAGCCAGACAAATTTCTGCCGGAAACGGAAACAGTTAGGAGCCCGGTGCAGATGTCTGCAGAAACTGTTAACATAAACGTCTATATAACGTACAATCCAGTTGGTGTGTTTATAATGCTGACTAATTATTTAAAAAAAAAGTATCTCTAATAGCGTGCGAATAAAATATAGCTCGAGTTATGGTTTCGAGGACGGAACTTGGAACATTCGGCATATTTCCGAAGATTGCCGGAAATTAACCGAGATGTTGTGATTGCATTTGGACGGAAAGTACCGACAGTTCCCGGTTGCAGAATCGGTATGTCGAAAATTACCGATAGTTAACGACGGTCAAAGGTCATGTCATATAAGGTCACATTCTCGTAATAAAACGGCGAAACGTTTATCACTATATTTTTATGTTTTACATTGGCAAACTACATGTAGCTAGCTTCGCTCTTTTCAGGCATTGCCTGTTTCATATTAGTCTCCACTTTACTGTTTAAAGTCGAAATGCTTCGTTGTGAGGTTAGGAATTAAATACTTGCAGAAAGCTGTTTTCAAGGTTTTTAATACCCGAGGCATGGGGGCCGCCATCTTGGTTGACACTTCCGCTGCGCTGAGAATCATGGGATCGCGCACCTCTTTCCAGTGAAAGGCTCGCCACGCGCGCGCGTACGGGGACATTTTCATTTGTACGTAACAAACAAACGAGGTCAAAGCGTCAGGCGTTACCAGGAGCATGAATCCCACGTTCTTTACACGCTTCTCTGAGCCGAGATAAGGTCCAATTTAAATTCGGGTCATAAGGTACTGGCCTAGTATTAACCCTACTGGGTTATCACAAACAACCGGAAACCAACATACATTTATATTTTACGTTCTCAACAACTAATCTGCTAAAGCATTATTGCTTCTCGGTATCCATTGCATACATAAAGCAAAGGCCTGAAAGGCCTGTTGGTCGGAAAAACTAAAATGACGTCAGCTGTTGATATAACTTCACAAAACTTCCGAACAACACTCAGAATTATGGTAACAGAAATTCACAATTCCAATTCGAAATGACAAACTTGTAAAGAATGAATGGGCAATGACTGCTCTATTTAATGAAAGTTATATAGATAATCAAGACATTAGATTCAATAACAAGAGATGCATCAAAACGGATTATTATACATGCATATATTAATTATCCTTAAAAGTTCAAAGATCCAATACAGTCTTGATAATTTATATACATGTATATAATATCCAACCACCAGTTCCAAATATGCTTTGCTTCACAATTGCCTTTTTGCATTAAATTGAATTGAATAAAGAATGCAGTATTTATATCCTAGTGATTTATCATATAAGCACATGTCAATTTAATAAATTGTTGCTGTTATTTGAAATGGAGGAAATGCTTTTCATGTGGTTCAAATGCATGTACATTGTACCTAGCAAACTTCACCAAAATACGTGTATATGTAGTTGTATTATTACATTATACTCTACTTATTACCTGATCAATAATACATAATTAAATAAAAAGAATATTAACAATTCACCGATTTCTTAAATTGACAAATAGTTTATCAATAATTACATATATTATTTATGTCGCTGTAGGAAAAGTTTCATACACTGTGCAGTTGTAGCCTTGACATCGTACACCGTCACGAGTTTTGATTTAACGTATCTTGACACCACTAGCCCGGAATGTTATTCGGGGATAGTTCTAATTGAAATTAATGTCTTTTCAAGGTGATAAAACTAGCTAGCCTAGTACGTATACTGTGACACGTGTATACAATGTTACAGTTAAGCACATGAGAATCTCGCTTTAGACCCATGACATGATTACTAACTCTTAAAACCAATATACCTCATTAAACTGAATTATCTAATTTTAACACTACCACAGATCATTTATGACCAATATTATCAACATCCTACCAAACGCACAAGTACATGCATAATACACAAAGAGAATAGGACAATTTGTAGCAGACGACACATATGTAGTGGTACACAGCTACACCAACCGGAAGTCATGAACGGTGTATTGATATGTTAATTTGGCTTTTTTGCTTGTATTTATTCGCATTTGTTTCATTGTAAAAACAACAACAAACAATTGCTAATTTTCTTAGACTCCAATGATTCGTGTGACAAGCAAGTATCAAAATTTCGAATATCATTTTTACATGGACTATTCTTTAGATCGGAAGTTTTTGACAAAGAGTAGTGAACCTCCAACGGAAACACTGAAACCACGTGACCCTGTCTGCACGACGACGGACCACGTAGCTTTCTGGTAGTGATCAGCTCCGGGTACATAATCCAGTTGAGAGTATAGTTGCTATAGTCTTAATTACCAAGCAAAGATTAAATGTCCACGTGTTATGCCCAAACATGAACACTTTAAGAGACGCCAAGTTCATCTTAGGACCTGTTCTCTATATCTTAGTTTTAAAAATTGCAAATGAATGCACCGCACAAATAATGTACTATCAATTGCTGTAATTTAACAGATGTATGTTGAATCAGGTGCTACCTTCTCAGATTTGCTACATCATACATATACTACGCGCACTTTAAAAAAAATAGGTTCCTTAACCAATTGAATATGTACTTACAGGGCCGATAATTATCATATGTATCTGTATACGGTTTAACAAGGGATATAAAGGGCAATCTTCCTTGTTCAAAATAACTAAACTACATCATAGGACACTTATATAAATAAATGTTTATGATTTTCCCCGACATAACCGACTTATCAAAAAGTTAACATTTACACAATATGCACTTCATCGTCATGTATTAAAAAACAACATCGTCCGATTCCCGTACCAACAACATGTAGAAGAATAACTTATCTGTATCTTCTGTTACTGAAGTATCATTTTACATGATAAAGTGGTCGTCTATTTACAGCGAGAAATAGGAGACTTGCACACGTAGCAGACGAAAGCTTGTGCAGGCCCACAAGATTCTCTTTTTTTCTGCGGTACAGGGATACGCTGCAATGGTTCAACAAATTATCAGTCCCTGTGATACTGCGTTTCGAAAAAATAGTCGGAAGTAGAACGATAAAATCAAATAAAACCATCCTAAAGGTTGTAAATCATATAAATATCCTGTCACTTGAGCTCGATTTGGAAGCCATACTGCTTTTGAGAAGCTGTCTTCGGAAAAATTCCATATTTCTACCTCCGACAGAGACGTGGATGTCGCGGATTGAGGTAAAATAACATCAAGGTGGCTCAAAACATACTGTTTTATCAACAGTTCATAGTTATCTACAAACTTAAATCAATACAGGAACAAACACCATCACAAATATATGTAAATTACGTCTCAATTAACAACCTGCCACAACTCGTCCCTGTTTTAAAAATGTTATATATGTCTTCGTAATGAAAGAGTTAAAAATGTAGAATATTTTAATTTAGGTAAGGTATATTACTGTTTAACGTTTTATCAACAGCTAGGATCATTTAAGGACGGCCTCCGTACGTGCGACATGCATTCGTGTGGTGAGTGCGGATGTGTTTTGGGAGGCTGCCTTATGGTCGTATTAAGTCGCCTTGTGATAGTGCAGAACTTTTGCCGATTTATAGTGCGCGCTACCTCATTGAAGCATACTGCCGAAGACACCAAGCAGGATAGAACGAATATTCATACCCTGCCTACACTGCTCTCCGGCAGGGTATGAAGTCCCTCCCATTGCCGATAGTGTAGCAAGCCCCGATGTGATTCACATCGGGCAGTATTAGCAGTGGTAAAAATTTTCTCGGATAAAAAAACACATGTAAATTGATGATTCTGGTATCTATTATGAATATTCAAGCAACAAACCTGCACATTACTTCAAATGTTTGACAATAAATAGTAAAATCCAAAACGAGCAAGACACACGGAGATATCAGTTCAAACATACCGCCATCTTTGATACAAGTGTAAAGGTCAATTTCCTTATAAGGAAATCAAAATAAAATGATGTTAATGAGGTCTCCCGCGAGATTTCAACAGAAAAACAGATTCGGAGTAATATATCTCGGTAAGGAAGGTCAATTCATTCTGAAATTATTTAATTACGCAAAGTAAGATTCGCTTTCTTCACAAGAGTTACAAAAGAGTGGTTAAATATCTCTGATTATGTATTTATTTATCGTAGTAGCTTCATCCATATATGGATCACGGTTTCCATATTTGGGTTAGAATCCTCGCGAGAGTTCTTCGAGAAGTATCATGGCGGATCACGGAGACAACTCCGAGCAGTATGATATCAAAATATGCGAATTAAAGATTTCTAGATTAGACGGTAGGCTAATACATTGCAAAATTGTATTAGAAATGTTTAATTATACGAACTATTACTCCAAAGTTAAACGATATCCGCTATTTGTAGCATTTTCGAGGTTCACTGTTTTGCTACATTACGAGTAATGGGAGGGAATCGTAGCTCTGACGACGACCATCTGTCAGAAATTGTCCGTCCGTCGTCCAGAGCTACGTTATCGCAGCTACAAGCAGGACACCTCACCTGGTCACATTATACTGACAACGGGCGAACCAGTCGGCAAAAGGCCAATAGGAAGGAACAGGTATTGTCAAGGGAAACATTAGGAAGAAGAAAGTTATTAAGAAAGGGAAAAAGATAAGATCCCAAATTTAGTCGCCTCATACGATCAATGTAAAGGGGTAGCAGGTACAATTTTAACCAATATAGAGCACCCCTTCCCCTACAAATAATGAATAAATAAATTGTTCGTTGTCCTTCCAGCGTCAACTTTTCCATTTAAACTACTTTTTATTAATGTAACAAAGAAGCCTAGAGTCCTGATATTTGGGAGATACATGTGTAGGTTCCTTGGATAGAGCCCCACGACGTTTGCGAAATAAAATTATCTTTACCTATATTCAAGGTCATTGGTGTTCAAACTTTTAAACCACTTCTTACAAACTAAAAGACCTACTATCATGAAATTTGGCTTGCAGATTTCAGGGATAGAGCCCTATAAATTGTGCGAAAACAGTCTCTATGTTAATGAGGCTTCGGTTTCTTGTTGATCCTCTGGTAAAGGGACGGGCGCCTGTCTGGTCCAATCGGTATTGATACAGATGCCGTTTAGTCTTCCTCTTCAAGACCTGCCCTTGAACAGTCTGAGGCTGGCCAATTTCTTCCTCGGAGTGCGATCATCACAACTACCCCTAAAATTACCAGCATCCTCAATTTCCGAGAGCAAGGGCCTTGAGATGGCACTGTGTCCTATTCAGATTCAGCTTGCTCTTTATCATCATTTTTGCCTTATCTCTTTCCAATATTCACTTCTTCATTCCTTGATTTTTGTTGTTGACGTTTCTTTGAACTTCTTTATCAATGACGCACCATAACAGTCCATCGATTGATAATAATAGGCTTAAGTGGAGCATTCAGGTACTTTCCATCATGGACAAGTTTCTTCTCTCAGACAAGATCTCCTTTCTGAATCGTAGATCCGTGTATCCTCATGTAACATTTCTCTGTATCTCCCCTGTTAGCTTGGCTCGCTGGAAATAATGTACGAAAATTCCAGTTTATTTCGTCAATTTTTGTACCTTTACCGTCAATGACACGAACGGGTTCATTGATTGCTTCCCCGTCTCGTCACGGTTCAAACTTATTTCAGGGGCTAGCATTATGGAGATTAAGGTTTGGCACTCTCTAGTATCTGTAATAATATTCCTGGTCTTTTCTTCTTTTTATTTTTATTTTTTAGGGACTTAGCTTCCGCCTTAAATTCTTTCTATCTCGCTATTCCAGAGATTTGGTAGCAACTCAGCAATACCGTCATTTTCCGCTATTACAAATACATTCAACAAAGTACAAAGACTCTGGACCTTCTATGTCTGAAGCTAAGCCTATACGCTTGCAAAGGGATATGATTAATCTAATCCGTGATGAACATCCACAGGAAGAGTGTAAGAATGATTGACACTAATAGAGGCTACAGCATTAGTTATATACTCATCTTACACACTGGCGGCTGCAACATTAATATCATTACGCGCAGTGACGTAATTGCTCGTGGTGCCAGCGTGTTCTATGTAGTCATCTCGCCCGTCGTTTTGTTTCTCTCCAAATTTTCGTAAGTTACGTAATTCCGTATTCCATTTTTCCATCCCTTACCAGACATGTTTGGATTAATTCCATTTTTGAAACCCTTCATTTTTTTTTTTTTTTTTTTTTTTCTTTTTACATAAAATACCTATTCTTGAAAGCCTTTGCTTCCTGGTAATCCCAAAGTCCTTTACTGCGCTTTGCAGTTGCTTATGTTTTTTCAACATCTTTGGGGAGAAACGGGCTTCTACCACTTGATCCATAAATATCTGTTTTACCAGATACACGATCAACGAATGAAGATTACGCTACATCAAACTCTTCCGCTGCAACCCGTATCGATTTTTCCTCCTTTTCATACATTTCATAGCCTTTTCCATATCTTCGTAGTTGTGTTTTGTGCAACTGCCTTTTCCTTTCGAAATGTATTTCTTAGGAATACTGCAAAATAAATAAGTATTATAAATCTAAATGTGTTGAATCAACGATAAAATTTAATAGCTCAAAATTGAATTTGCTGCATACAGCGTTTTTTTCAATATCCACTATTTATGCTTAAAAGTGATTGTCCGTATTTTCCGGACCGAGTTGAAACACTTGTCCGGAACACCTGGAAATGTTGTTTTCCCTGAAACATTGTCATATTTGTCACTTAAAAATACAAAATTAATTAACTTTATCAATCTATTGAAACAAAATAACCTGCTTTTGCCAAGACTGAAACAAAAGCATACCTTTATTTTTCTTCTTTTATTTGACAGTTGAATACTTGAATAATGCACAGCAGCTGAGATTCGATCAACGAAACAAAAGAACCATCTGGCCAAACCGTTGTTGTTTTTTATATTATTTTTATTCTATTGATAGCTTGACAAGATTACGCAGAATAATTCAGTTGGCAGCTTCATTTATAACGCAGGCCACTGGAGACTTTTGCATTTTTCTTAAACTTCCAAAGGTAGTCTTCCGAAATGCTACAAATAACACCAAGTTTGGATTAAATTGGGGCATGGGGAAAATTCAATTGTTACTAGAAAATATCACATCGACATAACAAATTGATTATCAAAACTGATATATTACACAGCATCGGTATTGGCAAGGAAATCGATGCCCCACATTTTTTTTATTATGTTCAAATTTCCCCGCCATAAAACGCACACCTTGTTGATCACGGTCATAACTGTGTATGTTGGTAACGAAATAGCCTAGCGTGTGTATGACGCGGATGATGCGTACCTGGAAACAAACATGGCTACTGTTTTGATAGAGAAGTGTATGAAGAGATCTACATAAACAGGTAGGTAAGTGAACTGTTAACCTAGTCATTATGACAGACGTGTTATTATAGTATTCATTCATTGAACCGTTTACCATGAAAACATATTCTGTATCTCACTGTAGTTAAACTACACCAGGAAATGTGTCATAATTTTACTTTTTTTTTCTGGCCGTGTGTCTAAATTTTAAAAAAGAAATTTTTCAACACATGCATGCCAAGATAGCAGACATAGTAGCTCTGTAGGCCTGTTAATTCTCAGGTCTGAGACATGACTTAACAGCAGAGTATCACCTCTTACCACATTATTCCATTAGATATATTATTATTAAAAAACGGGGTAAACTACAAATGGCATTTAAGGTGAAACCAGAAGTTAAACTTTTAGTTGGGACTTGACTGATTCGACGGGCATTTTAGTTTTACGTGTTTCATAAAGGCGCAATCTCTTGAAAATGTAGATTATTTTGTGGGTTTATCAAATAAAGATGTAATGCTTCTTTCAGGATAATAGACAGTGTCAAAGGTTTTAATACATTTGTAGCAGAGATGTGGTTTATAAGTTTAAGATTAGAAACGAGATATTTTGTATGCTGTAAGATAAAAACAACATGAATTTAGTGAATTGTAACTGTTTGTTGATGATGTCAGGATTTTTATGCAGTTTTAATATTATTGCTAATAATGCACATATGTCACATTAGGTGTATTTAACGTACATATGTTGTGTACAATATTTCTAAAATGCGTACCAGAAATGCAACTTTTCAACGTTAATGTCATAATTATGTACATGTGTAGCAAAACTGGACTGAACTGAATGCATTAGTCAGCTGCAGGTAGCTAAAACGCGTGTCTGTCTAGAGTATGGTCCCTGGTTCGAATCCCAGTCTGGTTGTTGCATTTTTCTCCCCTGGTACCTCTGGCACCCAACAAAATACACACGGAGGTGTATGGGTATAGGGTTTTGTACATGTACATGTGAATTCAGGGTGGAAGACTTTGTTGAAGGAGGGAAGAATGTAGTGTAACTGGACTGAGCTGAACATCTGCGCCCAGGTAGTTCAAATGGTCAGAGTGTCTGCCTAGAGTTCGAGTCCCAGTCTGGTCGTTCTATTTTTCCTCTCCTGTCTGTTACAGTTGTAGTCCTCAGCACTGGATAGATCGATGTACAATTATAGGTCTAATGGCTAGCTTAGGGCTTAACAAACACATGTAAGACTAAGACCAATAGAGGGGTTCATTTGTGAACCAGGTATACATACAAGTGTGAGCAGACGTATTTCTCATCTGTACATATATTTCACTTCCATCATAAAAACATATTGTTTACTGTGTATTTTGGGAGTCAGTTAATTCTTTTTTAGCTGACAGATTTTGTATGTTGTGACCTACATTGTACCTAACCTGGGTTGACAACACAGAGGAATTTGGGACTTTGTGACACACTATTTTCTGGAGTTGGTGTGTGATTTGCCCTGGCTCATTCTACTATGTACATGGACATCTACTGTAATATAGGATCAAATAGGAATATGTGCATGTTTGAAATTAAGTTAGAATTAAGATGTCTTGATCTTTTTCCAAAAATTATAAAAATACTATAAAATCTGTCTGTATGTGATTTATATCTTCATTCAATACGTAGATTTACTTTAATTCATTCATCAATATTTTACCAGAAATGAATGAAACCAACCAAAATGAAATTAAAATTTGAAATTTTTTTTTTATATGAATGGACCTAGGCCAGGAGAAACACATGCATTTTCATACATATATATATCATGATTTTCTGACCCTGATTTTTTTAGTCTGCCCTGTAGTTTTTGTCCATTTTGAAGGAAGGACTATTAAAGTTTAGATTCCTTGTCTACCTATACCGGTATAAAAGCTATTTAAAAATAGAAGAAAAAAAAATTCCCCCTTCCTACCCGTTTTTTTTATGGCCTTTTAGCGGAAACACCCATATTATTTTTTTAGGCCTTATTCATGTACATTTGTACACTCTATGACTTTGACTATAAGTCATGAAAATGATTTTTAATTATTTTATTGAAATTGTTTAAAAATGATATTTTTTAATTATCAATGAATACATAATAATCATGTATGATGGTATATCCATATACTTATGATATTAAAAAATTTAGTGACAAAATAGAAAAAAAAAAGTTTATCTTAAATTTGGTTTTGATCATTCAAAAAAAAAGAAGTTTATCTTAAATTTGGTTTTGATTATTTCATAATACAATATCATAGCTTACTTTAGTAGGTACTATCGTAAAATCAGTTTCGTGTTGACATCCTCTGTTTATTTATTTCAGTAAAAACCAAAAATGAGTGCAGATGTACTTGGATACCCTGCCAGGCCTTCCAGCCGTGTGGGGATGTACCAAGCGGATTCTTTCAGTAGGACCACACATAGTTCTTCCGACAGTGGGTCTCATATCAAACGCCCAAGGTAGGTAGCCAGTACCATCTGATGGACAGGTAGCCCGTCCCTTCTTATGGACAAGTACATGTAACCCGTACCTTCTTATCGACAAGTAACCCGTACCTTATGGACATGCAGATAGCCTGTACCATCTTATGGACAGGTAGCCCACTAGCCCGTACATTCTTATGGACAGGTAGCCCGTACTAACTTCTTATGGACAGATAGTCCGTACCTCCTTATGGATAGGTAGCTCATACCTTCTTATGGACAGGTAGCACTTATCTTCTTATGGACAGGTAGCCTGTACCTAATTATGGACAGATAGTCCGTACCTTCTTGTGGACAGGTAGCCGGTACCTTATTATGGACACGTAGCCCATACCTTCTTATGGACAGGTAGCCCGTACCTAATTATGGACACGTAGCCCATACTTTCTTATGGATAGGTAGCACATACCTTCTTATGGACAGGTAGCCTGTACCTTATTATGGACAGATAGTCTGTACCTTCTTATGGACAGGTAGTCTGTACCTTCTTATGGACAGGTAGCCCATACCTTCTTATGGACAGGTAGTCTGTACCTTCTTATGGACAGGTAGCCCATACCTTCTTATGGACAGGTAGTCTGTACCTTATTATGGACAGGTAGTCTGTACCTTATTATGGACAGGTAGCCTGTACCTTATTATGGACAGGTAGTCTGTACCTTATTATGGACAGGTACGTAGCCCATACCTTCTTATATGCTTCATATATCAAATATCCAAGGTAAGTAACCCAAATATCTACTTTGATATCATTATCACATGAAATGTCAAAGGCAAATGACAAATATATATATTACTTCTGTCCAGTGATTTAAGGTAAACATAAACAATCAATTTATAATAACTTGAATCTTTTAGGGCTATGAGTAAATTGTTTTGTAAAATGAACTGTTTTGTAACAATTTGCCCATGAAGGTACGCCAAATAATCAGATCATAATATAAAAGAACAGAATCAATTCTGCTGTATATAATTTATAAAACACTAGATAATTCCACATTGGCCAAGATGTCAGACGTAACATATCATTATAAGGTACTTTCTGTCTTCATGAACAGTTTGTCGTTTACAGGAATATATAACTCCAGCAATGTTTGAATTGCTATTTCTCTTAACCAATTAATTCACACTCTTCCAAGAATTTTTTTCTTTTTAAATCCCTGGTCAATGTTTTTTTTTAACCCTGGTTAAGCATAGTCCTAAATTCTTGTAAGATTTGTGAAAATACTCAGATCAAGGGAGATAACTAGAGCAGTCTTGGCTAAAGCAATTTGTTATTAAAATCTAATTGTTCAGATAATCTTACTTGTAATGTGTTTTATACTTTTTAGTCAGGTTTAAATTAAACCTTAGGTTTATACCCTTTCTTTAGGTGTAAATACCAAAAATTATATAAGATGCACCAGAATACATTTGTAGATAATAACTACACTGTATGTCAGTCCCACTCTAATATGATACATGTACGATGTACATGAATTATGAAAAATAATTTGTGGTCTGTCATTTATATACAGTATTCAATATGTACTGTGATTTCTGGACTTCAGCAAATCTTATGAACAAAAAAAATATGTATGCCAGTACAAATATTTATATGTTAAAAAATGAGACGCATTTAGTATAGATTGGTTTGGTTTTACGGTGTATATCATTTCAAATCCTATCAACAGCTTCAGCCTCTCATGTTTGCAAGATGCGTGTGTGTGCTGAATGTATGTGTGTTTCGGGAGGCTGCGGTATGTTCATATTTGATACAGATATATAGATACATGTATGTGCTAAAGCATACTGCTCAAGACACCCAACAGGACACGCATACCCCACCTGGTAGTACACCACCTATAGGAAAACCAGTCATTCTGCACTCCCAAAACCCAAAAATGCTAAATGCTTTAGCAGGATTAGAAACTATCACTTTCATAGATTCCTGTTTGTCTTGGCTAGGAGGCAGAATTCAAGCTTCTCTCACTGGGGCAAACGCTCAACTAAAGGCCAAAAGTGACGCATTGTCAAGAGAAAAATTAAGAAGAAAGTTAGTAGAAAGCAGAGAAAAAAATATCCCAAATAAAGTTGCCTCTTACGATCATGCAAGGGGGGCAGCAGGTACAAAACCTACACCCTTAAGCTACGTGTATACGCTAAGATTTATTATAGAAATATCTCAATTAGTGATGGGAATTGGTCAAAATTTCCTGATTAATCATCAGTTTTATTTGTCATTCCAATCACTGATCAATTAAAATTGATTAATTTTTAATTATCTTTCTGCGGATTTAAATTTTTTGTTTTACATTCCTGCAAAACAATTAATTACTTCACCGTTTGGAATTTCCAGTCATCTGGACACTTGTATTTTATGATGAATTGTTATAAGTTTTCCTCAAATGTTATATATTGCCATACAGCTATTATCATAATGACATTTATCATGCTGTAATTTCTGAAGACATTCGATTTAAGATTTCTTATTCGATTAATTGAACAAACACTACAAACAAGTGAAACTCCATGATTACTCAATTAATCAGAACAGCACTAATCCCAATATACTGCTAGCCCAATTATTCTCAGCTTTTGTCCCTTGGCATAAGTAAAAGTTTGTGTCAATATTTATAGATTAAATTTCATGTCTGTCATACTGTAGAGCTATTTACAATGGGATTGTTATCAAATAGCTATTTTCTATTTATAGAATTGTTCTTGCCCTGTGTACTCTCATTATTGGTGAGAAGCTATAGTTTAATATGCAAGCTTGTATATATATTAAGTTGTACTGGAGAAAACGAAAGTAGCAGCACCTTTGAGTGCTGTCTCCAGTCAATTCATGGTTAATCAAGTATTATTTCATTTGACAAAGTGCTTAATAATTGCAGAATTTGACCCAGTTTACCTTTTCTTAATCCATTTATTAACATATTTATGTTTTTTAATAAGCGATTAAGCAAAAGAATACTGGCTATTTCAAACCTCTCAGGAATTCTCAAATAACATTCATAATCGTGAATTATAATTTGATGTTTTATTTTATGATTTAGTATTGAAGACAGGCCAGGCCAAGGCTTTCAAAATTAAGGGCCTTTTATATTAGAAATCTGCATTTCACAGGCAGGTCTAAAAAATTTAAATATGTCCTTAAAAACATGCCATTACGAGTCAAATCCAATTACTTCTATGGTGTTAATTAAAACAAATTGCTTAAAATTCATCTATCAACAGCTCTGACTAGATCATGTATAATTTATGAATTAATAAACGAATTGCCTAACTACAGTATGGCAAATATTCAGAAAAAATAAACCTCTAAATCAATATTAGTTAAAATTATTTAGGATAAATTCAATAAAAGTCTGAAAGTTGAGATTTCTAAAGAATTTGTAGGAAATATGTAAATGTTACTTGATAATAAACATTCGGTATACTATAGTGCAATATATTATGTACATGTGTAATTTATCAGCTTGCAGTTATGCTAAGTGTATAAGCTGTCAATTTTAATCATCGTATATATCATAACAATGATGCCTTCGATCGTCAATAATAACATGATTTAACTACATAATCGTCATTTGAGTAGAGAAATCAACAAATTGCCAGTATATACAAATATACCTTTATGTAGACTGGACATATTTGAGTCCACTTGTGAATTCTATAGTAAATAAGTCATAGCTAAACAGTTTGAATAGTTGTTAAATGTTATATATATGGCATATGTCAATTCATAATATATTTGTTCATCAAATGCAAGCCTAAATCAGAATTTATTTCATTTTCTAAGTTTCAATACACACTGTTTATACATGGAGATATCCTGACAGCATACCTATATTATACGCATGTAGACAGACACATTTATTGCTCTTAATACTTGATTTGAACAGTTTCTTTAAATCACGACTTGCTGAACTATTGGCATACTTTTACTTCAAAGGACCTGACTGTTTATATTGAATTGGTCAATAAAGGTAAGCTATCGAAGTATACTGGGCTCATTGTCAATACAATCCAACTATTTATACAAAGTACTGATACTCTTATTTATCATTAATGTGGAGTGTGTGTCACACCTTAGGATCCTATACATTAATGTGGAGTGTGTGTCACACCTTAGGATCCTATACATTAATGTGGAGTGTTTGTCACACTTTAGGATCCTATACATTAATGTGGAGTGTGGGTCACACCTTAGGATCCTATATGATTAATGTGGAGTGTGTGTCACACCTTAGGATCCTCTACATTAATGTGGAGTATGTGTCACACCTTAGGATCCTATACAGTCATGTGGAGTGTGTGTCACACTTTAGGATCCTATACATTAATGTGGAGTGTGTGTCACACCTTAGGATCCTCTACATTAATGTGGAGTGTGTGTCACACCTTAGGATCCTATACATTAATGTGGAGTGTGTGTCACACCTTAGGATCCTATACATTAATGTGGAGTGTGTGTCACACCTTAGGATCCTATACAGTCATGTGGAGTGTGTGTCACACCTTAGGATCCTATACATTAATGTGGAGAGTGTGTCACACCTTAGGATCCTATACATTAATGTGGAGTGTGTGTCACACCTTAGGATCCTATACATTAATGTGGTGTGTGTGTCACACCTTAGGATCCTATACATTAATGTGGAGTGTGTGTCACACCTTAGGATCCTATACATTAATGTGGAGTGTGTGTCACACCTTAGGATCCTATACATTAATGTGGAGTGTGTGTCACACCTTAGGATCCTATACATTAATGTGGAGTGTGTGTCACACCTTAGGATCCTATACATTAATGTGGAGTGTGTGTCACACCTTAGGATCCTATACATTAATGTGGAGTGTGTGTCACACCTTAGGATCCTATACATTAATGTGGAGTGTGTGTCACACCTTAGGATCCTATACATTAATGTGGAGTGTGTGTCACACCTTAGGATCCTATACATTAATGTGGAGTGTGTGTCACACCTTAGGATCCTATACATTAATGTGGAGTGTGTGTCACACCTTAGGATCCTATACATTAATGTGGAGTATGTGTCACACCTTAGGATCCTATACATTAATGTGGAGTGTGTGTCACACCTTAGGATCCTATACATTAATGTGGAGTGTGTGTCACACCTTAGGATCCTATACATTAATGTGGAGTGTGTGTCACACCTTAGGATCCTATACATTAATGTGGAGTGTGTGTCACACCTTAGGATCCTATACATTAATGTGGAGTGTGTGTCACACCTTAGGATCCTATACATTAATGTGGTGTGTGTGTCACACCTTAGGACTCTATACAGTCATGGGAGTGTGTGTCACACTTAAGGATCCTATACATCAATGTGGAGTGTGTCACACTTTAGGATCCTATACATTAATGTGGAGTGTGTGTCACACCTTAGGATCCTATACATTAATGTGGAGTGTGGGTCACACCTTAGGATCCTATATGATTAATGTGGAGTGTGTGTCACACCTTAGGATCCTATACATTAATGTGGAGTGTGTGTCACACCTTAGGATCCTATACATTAATGTGGTGTGTGTGTCACACCTTAGGACTCTATACATTCATGGGAGTGTGTGTCACACCTTAGGATCCTATACATTAATGTGGAGTGTGTGTCACACTTTAGGATCCTCTACATTAATGTGGAGTGTGTGTCACACCTTAGGATCCTATACATTAATGTGGAGTATGTGTCACACCTTAGGATCCTATACATTAATGTGGAGTGTGTGTCACACATTAGGATCCTATACATTAATGTGGAGTGTGTGTCACACCTTAGGATCCTATACATTAATGTGGAGTGTGTGTCACACCTTAGGATCCTATACATTAATGTGGAGTGTGTGTCACACCTTAGGATCCTATACATTAATGTGGTGTGTGTGTCACACCTTAGGACTCTATACAGTCATGGGAGTGTGTGTCACACTTAAGGATCCTATACATCAATGTGGAGTGTGTCACACCTTAGGATCCTATACATTAATGTGGTGTGTGTGTCACACCTTAGGATCCTATATGATTAATGTGGAGTGTGTGTCACACTTTAGGATCCTATACATTAATGTCGAGTGTGTGTCACACCTTAGGATCCTACACATTAATGTGGTGTGTGTGTCACACCTTAGGACTCTATACATTCATGGGAGTGTGTGTCACACCTTAGGATCCTATACATTAATGTGGAGTGTGTGTCACACCTTAGGATCCTATACATTAATGTGGAGTGTGTGTCACACCTTAGGATCCTATACATTCATGGGAGTGTGTGTCACACCTTAGGATCCTATACATTAATGTGGAGTGTGTGTCACACCTTAGGATCCTATACATTAATGTGGAGTGTGTGTCACACCTTAGGATCCTATACAGTCATGGGAGTGTGTGTCACACCTTAGGATCCTATACATTAATGTGGAGTGTGTGTCACACCTTAGGATCCTATACATTAATGTGGAGTGTGTGTCACACCTTAGGATCCTATACATTAATGTGGTGTGTGTGTCACACCTTGGGATCCTATACATTAATGTGGAGTGTGTGTCACACCTTGGGATCCTGAAATCAATGTGGAGTGTGTGTCACACGTTAGGATCCTATACAGTCATGTGGTGTATAACTGAATGGATATTTTGCCTTGTCAGCTGGTTATGACATTTTCCTGGACGGATTCCATCATTTTATGACCAATCCATTTTAAGATGTAAACCCACCCTAAACTTACTTATTGATAAGATTTCCCAGATTTAGACCAAGGTCCTATTCCAAAAATCAAAAGAAATAAAGGATGGGTATACAATTAAGTTACCATAAAATGTCTTTGTTTTCTGTTTGTTTTAGCTCAATCTTAATTGCTACATGTAAGTCAGGTAATCATAACTGTTGCTTAGTGTATTTATTTTTATCTATCTAGGACAGCAATTATTTTAAAATGTTTTATAGACAGAAAAGATAAATTTTGAAGTTATGATATTTAATGTCAAAATTTTATTGATTTTGTACCCATTGTATTCTAACGAAAAAATTGTAATATTTTTGGATTGATATGAGGCATAAGAATGTGTTACTGACACTTAAAGTAGCGTATTATTGCACCAAACTTTCATATTAATTGTTCAATGTATCAATAATTAATTGCAAATCATTAATTTGCCAAGCTAACTATACTTTTGGGTAGTGTTAAGTTAAAGGCATCAAGAAAGTTCACGGCTCTATCAGATATATTTATGACTTGGAGTTGATAACCACATTCTGTTGAATTTAAATTTCTCTGGAGTTACTGCAGTATTCTAAGCCTTCTAGCTATATATACACTGAAAATCGGTAATATTATCTGAAGTGTACATTGTGGGGTTGTGTATAAGGAACTTGGACCTATTTTCCACTCTGGATGTTTGGAATAATTTTTTGCCCAAAAAGGAAGATTTGTGTATATAGCAGGAAGTTCTTTACGCTCTATAGTGCATGGAATTTTATGCTTTATGCAAATCTATGTGTCATCTATGAAACAGGTTCGAAAATGAAAAAGAGACAAATTGGATTATAATTTTGTAATTTTTATTGAGATTTCATACAAATAGTATCAAACGGCTGTTGGGTAATTTCTATCTTTTAAAAAATTTTAATACATGTACAGTGTAAGAGTATACATAGTACATCTAAGGAAAAAAAATTAGCTGTACAACTTGGTTATAATACAGTCAAACCTTGTTGCCCCAAAGTCAATGGAGCCATGAAAAAACTTTAAATTATTACTATTCAAGGTAACCGAGTATATTTTATATAAAATTCTTATTCTTGGAGCTGAATTTTTGTTCAAATTAATTCTCTAAATTATCAGTGTTTGGGTTAGCAAAATACGATCAAACATTTTGATTCGTGAAATTGTTTTTATATCATGACATGTATAAACAGGTTGTAGAGATTAAAATCTTATGCAAGTTTTATTTTGACCATCGAAGATCCCCTTCCCCCTTTTTGGGACATTATTGATTGATCTTTTGTTGTTAGAGCAGTTATGAAAATGGTTATATTATAATGATGAAATTATTATTTCAAATCCATTTCTGCTGTATTAGATTTCAGATTTTGACTAAGGGTAATTAATCTTAATTGGATATAAAAATTATGTTTGCAAGATGTGGACTGGTTGTCAGGATAATATAATTTCCTTTACCAATTTCTAGACCTGAAATCTAATTAGATCTAAAAGTAAGCTTTAAACTTATGCATAAACCTACATGTTATACGAAATGTTTAAAATTTGATTGTATTTCGCCTGAAAATGCACCTTTGAATTTTCTTTTTTTGTAGTGATCATGTAATATTGTGAAATAAATTACACTTATGTATTTTTAAGATAGTGATAAAGATGATCTGTTAAAGCATATCAGCCATCCGTGAATTGCATAATAGATAGCTGTTTATAAGTTTGTGTATATTAGACTGTAGCCATCTCGACACAATATACCTGCTATTCAGGTATTGATGGACTGACGTATACAGGTATACGTGTGTTAAGTTTATCTCGGCCCTCAATGTTGTCACAAATCATACAGAACTCTCTATATCCGATGCGAAAAACATTGACGCATTAAATGTATTGATATATAGCGGGTTTGAATGGTAGAGGCTGGTACATCCTAACAGTTTTAAAGCTTTAAGTGTATTGATTGGACAGACTCCTTAATTATGTTTGAACATCCAATGTACAGTACTTGTCTCATTATTCTTACGACAGAAATAATTTCTATACTGATTAATGTCATCAGTAGAGAAAGCAAATCTTCAGAACATTCTGGCAGGGACACAGACATATTTCAAACTTGACACGTCCAACTGAGCATATGAGTTACAAATCTTCCGACATTTGCAACAAATAGTGCTTTTTCTTCAGAGAAAGAAAAAGACCTTTTGATGTACATTGTATAAAGCATGTGTGAGATCAAGATTTCAAATCTGTTTATGACATTTTAACAGTTGTGACAATTCGTTTGGAATCTGTGAAACTTAAAGAGCAAAAGGGATTCACAGACATTTCATATTTACCCTTTATGATGTGGATGCGGCTGTTGATATATAATATATATATTCTATTGTGGGAAATAAATCTACATCAGTAATACTATTAGATCCGTGAAGCTAATAGCATATGACTTCATCTGTCATCCAGACAAAAATGTATCAACTCTACCCGTTCTCAGAGTCCAGGTAAGTATAGTGATAATATTCACAATATTTCTGTAATATTGTCAATGTTTGATTTTGTTTTTTAGCAGTTTTGATCTGCTAATATTATTATTGATATATAATTATGAAATATCATAAAAAAATAATTTCTGACTGAGAATTTCAGGTTTTCAACAACACAAATTATGGTAGCACATTTTCATTTGCATCTATGTTGACAATTTCAAAATACTTGAAAAATTATATGAAAATGAAAATTTCAGTCATTTTCTGTGTCTTCTAAAAATAACATCAAATTATAATTGCACATTTTGGAATTTTCTTGTGGTATGCATGATCATACATGTATATATATATAAAATCCTTGAAACATTAGGGACGAGATTCAGGTTCCTTATAATGACAACAATTAACTTAGATATGACTGAAAATGTTATTACATTCATCAAGCCTGAATATTTCAGTTCTAGGACTACATCCAGAGACCTATCAGTCTAAGAGTCAAGGTCAGTCGAGTGTATTGGTTAATCAGTGGGTACTGCACGTTGGGATGGAAACCTATAGGTTTAAAGCAGGGCGACAAAAAAATATAAAAATTAATCCAAGTGGTTTCAGTCACAACATACCCATGCATCACTAGTAAATGGGTAATTTATTGGCCGACTACTTCCGTCTCTATATGCAAGCTAGGCTTCATCAGGACCTGTTGAAGCCTTGTATATAACAGCGAAAGTAGTCCCATGTCCTATCAACAACTCAGGCTATTTAAGGACAGCCTCGATCCCCTGTGTGCGAGATGCATGTATATGATGAGTGAGTTTGTATTTTGGCAGGCTTAAGTATGTTTGTGTTAATATCATTGTGATTGCACGAATGTGATGTTGACTTTATAGTGCCACCTCACTGAAGTATACTGCCGAAGATACCCAGCAGGACACACCACCCGGTCAAATTATACTGATAAGTGGTGAACAAGTTGTAATCAACTCCCAAATACTCAGAGTGCTATATAAGCATGCAGTAACACCTTTTACCATATTCTGCAGTGGGGGCAGCTGAGGTACAATTCTAATGTCCAATACCTACAGGGTATTCTTTTTAAGTTTGCAGGAGTGTATTAATTAAATGGGAAAAAAATCAAGCAAAAATTCTTACCATACAGAGTAATAAATTGTTGCAAAATATGTCCATGACATGCAGAGAATACTGACCCTATAACATATAGCTTTTTAAATTTGATCTTGACCCATATTAAAGATCATTAATATCAGATGAATGACACTGACTCATTGAACCTCTGTCCAACACTCTCTTGAGATTTTTGTGTTGGCATTTATACTGTCACAAGAAACATGAGATTCTGCAATTCGCGTTAAATAACAATTTCTTTAGCTAAAATACCCACCATAAAACTGAAATACACTCTAAAATACCCCCTAATTATAATATCTATGTCATAATTCCCTTACAATTTGTGTATAATTGTGACCAAGATGGATTTCAGAGATTACGATAATGACTTGTTCAGAATTCTTTAATCCAGACGTGCGTAATGTACTTGTAACAGTCTACGCCGCCATATAGAGTTGAGTTTTAAATCACCTACTTTTCAGTTTTACTTATATACATTTCAAAATAATCATTCATAAAAAATGTATAATTCAGAGACAAAAATAATTCTTCTAAAGCCTATTTGCTCATAATCATAACAAAAGTTTGACTTGAATTTATAAACCTTTAATTCCTCTTAGACTATATATATAGCTAGCTGGTGCATATATTAAACATTTAGATTGTTAATGGCTGGAATTACGTTTCATTTAACCAATTATTCTGTGAAAAGTTCGTGGGAAATGAACATTGTAGCTGGTCAAACCAATATCAGGTTCAGTCTGATAAGCATGTATATGAACATATACATCATTTAGAATTTTAACAATTGTTTTGCTGATTTTGTTTTTTCCTATGGATTAAATGTGTGGATTATCAGTTCAGTCTTATAACCATGACAGGAGATACAAAGTAAGTGACTTTATTAGTCAACCTCAATATGGAATTTAGATTTTAATATTCTAATTAGAATAGAATTACCTACTAATGAAATTATGTTAATTGCACATTTTGATGCAGGGGTGCACATTGTTTTTAGCTCACCTGGTCCGAAGGACCAAGGTGAGCTTATGCCATACTGTGGCGTCTGTCGTCCGTCGTCCGTCTGTCGTCCGTCCGTCCGTCAACAATTGACTTATTTGACTTCTTCTTCATAACTGCTGATCGGAATTTCACCAAATTTGGTCAGAAGCATCCCTATGGGTAGGGGACTCAAAATTGTACAAATGATGGGGCTGACCCCCTGGGGGCCTTTGGGGCGGGGCCAAAAGGGGTCAATTTAGCTATTTTGATATAAACAACTTCTTCTCTTAAACCGAGCAATGGATATCGCTCATATTTACTTGGTAGCATCACTACGGGGTGGGGATTCAAAATTGTACAAATGATGGGGCTGACCCCCTGGGGGTCTCTGGGGCGGGACCAAATGAGGTCAATCGGGCTCTATTGATATAAACGACTTCTTCTCTGAAACCGAGTATTAGATATCGCTCATGTTTGCCTGGTAGCATCACTATGTGGTGGGGATTCAAAATTGTACAAATGATGGGGCTGACCCCCCAGGGGCCTGAGGGGCGGCGCCAAATGTGGTCAATTGGGCTCTATTGATATAAACGACTTCTTCTCTGAAACCGAGCATTAGATATCGCTCATATTTGCCTGCAGGTAGCATCACTATGTGGTGGGGATTCAAAATTGTACAAATGATGGGGCTGACCCCCCAGGGGCCTGAGGGGCGGCGCCAAATGTGGTCAATTTGGCTCTATTGATATAAACGACTTCTTCTCTGAAACCGAGCACCGGATATCGTTCATATTTGCCTGGTAGCATCACTATGTCTTGGGGATTCAAAATTGTGCAAATGATGGGGCTGACCCCCCAGGGGCCTGAGGGGTGGGGCCAAATGTGGTCAATTGGGCTCTATTGATATAAACAACTTCTTCTCTGAAACCAAGCAATGGATATCGTTCATATTTGCCTGGTAGCATCACTATTGAGTGGGGACTCAAAATTGTACAAATGGTGAGGCTGACTCCCCGGGCCGCTGAGGGGCGGAGCCAAACAGGGTCAATTTGGCTAAATTGATATAAACAACTTCTTCTATGAAACTAAGCAATGGATATATATATATCGCTCATATTTGCCTGGTAGCATCCCCTTGGGGTAGAGATTCAAAATTGTACAATTGTTGGGGCTGATCCCCGGGGGGCTGAGGGGCAAGGCCAAAAGGGATCAATTTGGCTTAATTGACATTTTTAGAATTACAATAAAAACAATGTTCATGTAACCATATAAAATGCCTGATATATTGACATAGCAATACCAGCGGCACAATTACTTCCCTATAACATATAGCTTTTTAAATTTGATCTTGACCCATATTAAAGATCATTAATATCAGATGAATGACACTGACTCATTGAACCTCTGTCCAACACTCTCTTGAGATTTTTGTGTTGGCATTTATACTGTCACAAGAAACATGAGATTCTGCAATTCGCGTTAAATAACAATTTCTTTAGCTAAAATACCCACCATAAAACTGAAATACACTCTAAAATACCCCCTAATTATAATATCTATGTCATAATTCCCTTACAATTTGTGTATAATTGTGACCAAGATGGATTTCAGAGATTACGATAATGACTTGTTCAGAATTCTTTAATCCAGACGTGCGTAATGTACTTGTAACAGTCTACGCCGCCATATAGAGTTGAGTTTTAAATCACCTACTTTTCAGTTTTACTTATATACATTTCAAAATAATCATTCATAAAAAATGTATAATTCAGAGACAAAAATAATTCTTCTAAAGCCTATTTGCTCATAATCATAACAAAAGTTTGACTTGAATTTATAAACCTTTAATTCCTCTTAGACTATATATATAGCTAGCTGGTGCATATATTAAACATTTAGATTGTTAATGGCTGGAATTACGTTTCATTTAACCAATTATTCTGTGAAAAGTTCGTGGGAAATGAACATTGTAGCTGGTCAAACCAATATCAGGTTCAGTCTGATAAGCATGTATATGAACATACATCATTTAGAATTTTAACAATTGTTTTGCTGATTTTGTTTTTTCCTATGGATTAAATGTGTGGATTATCAGTTCAGTCTTATAACCATGACAGGAGATACAAAGTAAGTGACTTTATTAGTCAACCTCAATATGGAATTTAGATTTTAATATTCTAATTGGAATAAAATTACCTACTAATGAAATTATGTTAATTGCACATTTTGATGCAGGGGTGCACATTGTTTTTTTTATCTAAATATCGTCAGAGTGTCACAGTGTATTGTGAATGTTAGTCTGTGTCAATAGCTTTTACATACAAAAATCATTTTTAATGCCCTTATTTCTTATTTTAGGAAGTTGCCGAACATATGAATACATGTAATTGTTCAATCTTTAAATGAATATGTGATGTTGACCCCTTGCCAGAATGGAACATTCCTTGATGGGGAATTTATTTTAACAGTGATCAAAATGGCAATTACATTAACCTTCATGAAATGTCATAAATTAGTTGAAAATGAAATGTTGTCAGTTAATCAAATATGACAAATCAATAAGCTTTTAAAGAGCAAGGATTATAAGTAGCATAATTCACTTTCCATTCATTTTAATGGCAAAAATAACAACATTTCTCACATTTTGTTGCATTAAAACTAAATGATAACTTTAAAAACAATGTCCCTTTAAAATCATAATTAATGAACATCTAAATTTGCCTCATCTTTCTGGCAATATTTTCAAAAACTATTGACAAAATTTCAAGTATTTAATAATAGATTTAGTATTACATGTATTGGCCATAATCTAACATATTAATAAAGAAATGATCTACTCCTTACTGAATATACACTAATACATTTAGTATTATTAGCTATAATCTAATTATTATTGATAAAGAAATGATCTACTCCTTACTGAATATACACTAATGCATTTAGTATTATTAGCTATAATCTAATTATTATTGATAAAAAATTTGTTGACTCCTTACAGATAATACATTGATCATTGATTGTGAAATCTCCACCTGTTCCCAGCAATAGGACGTCGCCCTACATAGTTAACATTGATTGATGTACCATTAACTGTATAATGCATACGTACTTCAGACTTTTTTTCTACCCTTTTACATCGTTTATATCCTTTAATGAAATAGGTGATAATAGAAGAAAATTGTCATAAAATTAATGGTGTATTGCCACTTAAACAGTATTTTGTTGTTGTGTTCCGAGATTCGGGGCGCTTTGTTACTGGCCTCAAATGATTTACACAAAGGGTGTCTGTTATCTTGTCAACTGGTAATGGATTGGTTTTAATATCGTCTAGAAAATGAATAAGTCTGATAGCTTTGTACCAGGATGTTCCCACCCAACATGTTCCAGGTGTAGTATGGTAAAGTGAAGCCCATGGTAAAGTGAAGCCCATGGAACCATGGTTCACTTTACCATTATGGTATTTTGACCCAGTTCATTTCACCAGGCTTCAAAATATCATGCCATACCGGTCTGATTATTAAAGGTGTTGTAGGTTTCTACACACATGGAATCTTGAGAATCCTGGTAATAGAAATGTTAATACCAAAGTATTTATGGACTGATAGAATGTTACATATTGATTTGGTTGTAAACCCATGCCTGGATATAAGCCCATGAACCCATGTCTTTATTATAATTAGCAGTTCATTGAAATGGTTATCTTAGTTGAGCAACTCGGCTAGAACAAAATTAATGTGGTTACCTCAGTCTAGCAAATGTGGTTACCTCAGTTGAACAAATGTGGTAACCTCATTCTCACAGATGTGGTTACCTCAGTCGAACAAATGTGGTTACCTCAGTCACGCAAATGTGGTTACCTCAGTCAAACAAATGTGGTCACCTCAGTCGAACAAATGTAGTTACCTCAGTCACACAAATGTGGTTACCTCAGTCAAACAAATGTGGTTACCTCAGTCAAGCAAAGGTGGTTACCTCAGTCTAGCAAATGTGGTTACATCAGTCGAACAAATGTGTTTGCCTCAGTAATGAGCAAAATTTTATGTGGTTACCTCAGTTGAGCAAATGTGGTTACCTCAGTCGAACAAATGTGGTTACCTCAGTCGAACAAATGTGGTTACCTCAGTAATGAGCAAATGTAGTTACCTCAGTGGAACAAATGTTGTTTCCTCAGAATAGCAGATGTGGTTAACCTTAGCCAGCAAATGTGTTCACCTCAGTCTTGAAAATGTTGTTACCTCAGTCAAGGTAATATGGTTACCTCAGCCACACAAATGTGGTTACCTCAGCCACACAAATGTGGTTACCTCAGTCGAACATTTGTGGTTACCTCAGACGAACAAATATGGTTACCTCAGTCACACAAATGTGGTTACCTCAGTCACACAAATGTGGTTACCTCAGTCACACAAATGTGGTCACCTCAGCCACACAAATGTGGTTACCTCAGTCACACAAATGTGGTTACCTCATTCTCACAAATGTGGTTACCTCAGTCACACAAATGTGGTTACCTCAGTCTCACAAATGTGGTTACCTCAGTCAAACAAATGTGGTCACCTCAGTCACAAATGTGGTTACCTCAGTCTAGCAAATGTGGTCACCTCAGTCACAAATGTGGTTACCTCAGTCACAAATGTGGTTACCTCAGTCTAGCAAATGTGGTCACCTCAGTCACAAATGTGGTTACCTCAGTCACACAAATGTGGTCACCTCAGTCACACAAATGTGGTTACCTCAGTCACACAAATGTGGTTACCTCAGTCACAAATGTGGTTACCTCAGTCACACAAATGTGGTCACCTCAGTCACAAATGTGGTCACCTCAGTCACACAAATGTGGTTACCTCAGTCACAAATGTGGTCACCTCATTCTCACAGATGTGGTTACCTCAGTCACACAAATGTGGTTACCTCAGTCACACAAATGTGGTTACCTCAGTCACACAAATGTGGTTACCTCAGTCACACAAATGTGGTTACCTCAGTCACACAAATGTGGTTACCTCAGTCACACAAATGTGGTTAACTTAGTCAAGGTGCTGTGTCTGATATTGGGGAATTTTTTTATTTTTGGTTTGTCCTGATATAGGAGCAAAAATAATCACCTCAATAGTTTACACGTACTTGTATTCATAAAACTGAAAAGCTTTGACATTTTCCCTGAGTCATACCTATAATAGTTTATTTAAGAATTGAATTGGATTGGAAAAAAATGTTTATGATTGATATTAATTGTGTATCAAATTGCATGCATATTGGTGATCACGTTGAGTGTAAATAGGGGAAGTACAATGTGTACTAATTGACAAAATACCAATTCTTCAATACATTGTGTATTAGAGCTTACAAAAAACTCTTGAACACTTTTATTATATTTTCTTTAAGTATGCATTCATTATTTTATGTGAAAGGCTGAACACATCATTGATCTAGCAGTCACTGTAAATATGCCAGTGTAAACAGTTTTCACTGGAGATTCCACTGATTAAAAGTCTGGCTCAATGAAAGGCTTTATACTAGAGATCTTCGGAAACTCTATGTTTGGGCAACTTCCATTAAAGTTCATTTACCCAGTGCAGAAAATTTGAAAGGATTTTTAAATGTGTGTGAAATGGCTCGACTCAATTTGGAATTATAATATGTTAATTGGTTGTGTTTTCCCTGTAGTGCCTAGGGATTTGGGTAATGTTGGCACTGTAGAGTTCAATGTTTAAAAGGAAGTTTTTGCCATTTGGTCACTCTGTAATATGTTGTGACATATATTGTAGTGGTTGTGATGTTGTGGCAAGTATTTGTGTGGACTTTTTTGACCAGTGAGGTATGTGGTATGGATATGTTTTTGGTGAGGAACTTAACATGCTGTGAACATGGGATTTATAAAGCTCGATCTTCTTTCTCTTGGATATATTCTGTGACCCAAAATTAGGAATTAATTTTATGTAAAGTTTATCAGTCATAAATAGCTGCAAGTGTTGGAAATGGAAATTACCGATGGCTGTCCAGTGAACTGTGTATTACCTACATGATATAATGTAAAAAAAAAAAAAAAAAGGTTTCGTGAGTTTTCTTTGCAACAGTAGAAATCTAAAAAAAAAAAAAAAAATGAACAGTATTGTAAAGTAACTTTCAACCTGTAGTGAAAATTTATTTCATTGAATCTCAAACTTTTATAATATTGATTCTAAAGCATCATGCTGAAGACATCCTATCCTGTTGTATCACCATGGCAACATGGAGTTGTGGAATCCACTGAATGGATTTTACCTCATGTTAGCAATAACACAAGATCGTTAACTTTTCACACATTTGGTGGAAATCGTTCAGACAAATTGATTAAATATTCACAGCATGTAGAAGTGGAAAAATTACCATTTGTTGTAAATTTGGAAAATCCTCCAAAGTCAAGAGATTTGGTTGAAAATTCTGGAAAATTTTCCGAAAGAGTTGTTAAATTTCCAAGGACTAATGTTGAGACTGAAAATAAATCCTTAACTGCAAGTTTAGAAAAGAACCAAACGACAAATGAATTAAATGAACGATTGACAACATTGCAACAAAAAATTGAAATAAAGCCAAAATCACCCGCAGAGGAAGAAAATGGTGTGTGCAATAGTATCAATGTTTCAGATGGTGAAGTAATTTCTCAGGAATCTGAATCACAGGATATCAAAACTGATGAGGATCCGAGAAAATTACTCGTTAGCTACTTGTAAGTACAAATGTATATCTGTAAGGTCGCATGCCTTGGGTCAGCTACCTCCTGTGAGAAGACTTTTAAAAGATACTTTTTTATACATGTATCATTTAAGCTTGGTTTCCAGGTATTTTCGCTTAATTTTTGTCCTCTGTAAACATTGATATTTATCAATTGTTTTTTACTGGATTTCCTTTAAGTGGTAATAGTTGTGTAAAATAAAACGAAGCTAAATTTTCTCAGATTTAATTTCTATTCACAAAAAGTATGTCTCCCTCATGACCTTGAACATATTGGAAGGTGAAAGGATCCAAACTATCACATGAAATATTTCTTTATGTACACCATTGAAGCAGATATAGCGGTAGTCTGATTGGAAATTCTTTGAAATCAAACAGTAAAGCTGATTAAAGGTGGAGAAATTCATGAGTCATTTTAATTATTAGCTCCCTGCGATGAAGTCCGAGGAATATTATAATTGATATACCTCGACATCAGTGTGCTTAGTTAAAGTTTGATAAACAGTGTTTTGCCAATACTAATGAGGATACAACTTAGGTACAAATGTACATGTATTTGACAAATGTGTTCCTTGTAACAAGACCTTTCTTTTTGTTTGATTTTGGGACCTGCTGACCTTTGACCTACTTTTAAAAGACTTTAATCTTTGTTACAGTATGTTAATGGTATGAGGTTACGGCCTATCATATTTGACATGTGTGCCCCTGTGTGACAAAACCTTTCCATTGGTACTACATCTGGATAAGCTGACCTTGACCATGACCTAGCTTTGACCTACTTTAAAAAACTTATTCTGAATAATAAACCACGTGGCAACTATGTTGTCTTCTGACAAGTTCCTTGTTTTTTTAATCAATAAGCATTTCATAAAGGCATTAAATAATATTATGCTTTGTGAAAGAAAAAGATCCGCAGTTACGTGTGTACCCTGGATAGTGAGGACATTTTTCAAGTAGTGAAACTTATGAATGTTTCTTTTCCAATGTGTTTCAGATCCACCCCTACCACCATGAGGGTTTCATTTCAAAATGGAACAGGATCTCCAGCAAGAATGAATCGTCCTAAAACGGCAGCCTCCATTTTGTCAGGGTCACCTCGCTCCGAGTAAGTTCAGTCAGTTTTATGTAGGAAATTTAATACATTATATACCTAAGGTCTTAATTACAAGGTATACCAACTACTGTACTACTGAACTAAGGTATGATTACAAGGTATACCAACTACTGAACTACTGAACTAAGGTATGATTACAAGGTATACCAACTACTGTACAACTGAACTAAGGTATGATTACAAGGTATACCAACTACTCTACTACTGAACTAAGGTATGATTACAAGGTATACCAACTACTCTACTACTGAACTAAGGTATGATTACAAGGTATACCAACTACTGAACTACTGAACCAAGGTATGATTACAAGGTATACCAACTACTGTACCACTGAACTAAGGTATGATTACAAGGTATACCAACTACTGTACTACTGAACTAAGGTATGATTACAAGGTATACCAACTACTGTACTACTGAACTAAGGTATAATTACAAGGTATACCAGCTACTGTACTACTGAACAAAGGTATGATTACAAGGTATACCAACTACTGTACTACTGAACCAAAGTCTAATTACAAGGTATACCAACTACTGTACTACTGAACCAAAGTCTAATTACAAGGTATACCAGCTACTGTACCACTGAACTAAGGTATGATTACAAGGTATACCAACTACTGTACTACTGAACTAAGGTATAATTACAAGGTATACCAACTACTGTACTACTGAACTAAGGTATAATTACAAGGTATACCAACTACTGTACTACTGAACTAAGGTATAATTACAAGGTATACCAACTACTGAACTACTGAACAAAGGTATGATTACAAGGTATACCAACTACTGTACTACTGAACCAAAGTCTGATTACAAGGTATACCAACTACTGTACTACTGAACTAAGGTATGATTACAAGGTATACCAGCTACTGTACTACTGAACCAAAGTCTGATTACAAGGTATACCAACTACTGTACTACTGAACTTAGGTATGATTACAAGGTATACCAACTACTGTACTAAGGTATGATTACAAGGTATACCAACTACTGTACTACTGAACTAAGGTATGATTACAAGGTATACCAACTACTGTACTACTGAACTAAGGTATGATTACAAGGTATACCAGCTACTGTACTACTGAACCAAAGTCTGATTACAAGGTATACCAACTACTGTACTACTGAACTAAGGTATGATTACAAGGTATACCAGCTACTGTACTACTGAACCAAAGTCTGATTACAAGGTATACCAACTACTGTACTACTGAACTAAGGTATGATTACAAGGTATACCAGCTACTGTACTAAGGTATGATTACAAGGTATACCAACTACTGTACTACTGAACCAAAGTCTGATTACAAGGTATACCAGCTACTGTACTACTGAACCAAAGTCTGATTACAAGGTATACCAACTACTGTACTACTGAACTTAGGTATGATTACAAGGTATACCAACTACTGTACTAAGGTATGATTACAAGGTATACCAACTACTGTACTACTGAACTAAGGTATGATTACAAGGTATACCAACTACTGTACTACTGAACCAAGGTCTAATTACAAGGTATACCAGCTACTGTACTACTGAACCAAAGTCTGATTACAAGGTATACCAACTACTGTACCACTGAACCAAGGTCTGATTACAAGGTATACCAACTACTGTACCACTGAACTAAGGTATGATTACAAGGTATACCAACTACTGTACCACTGTACCAAGGTCTGATTACAAGGTATACCAACTACTGTACTACTGAACTAAGGTATGATTACAAGGTATACCAACTACTGTACCACTGTACTAAGGTCTGATTACAAGGTATACCAACTACTGTACTACTGAACCAAAGTCTAATTACAAGGTATACCAACTACTGAACCACTGAACTAAGGTATGATTACAAGGTATACCAACTACTGTACTACTGAACTAAGGTATGATTACAAGGTATACCAACTACTGTACTACTGAACCAAGGTCTGATTACAAGGTATACCAACTACTGTACTACTGAACTAAGGTATGATTACAAGGTATACCAACTACTGAACTACTGAACTAAGGTCTGATTACAAGGTATACCAACTACTGTACTACTGAACTAAGGTATGATTACAAGGTATACCAACTACTGTACAACTGAACTAAGGTATGATTACAAGGTATACCAACTACTGTACAACTAAACTAAGGTATGATTACAAGGTATACCAACTACTGTGCTACTGAACTAAGGTATGATTACAAGGTATACCAACTACTGTACAACTGAACTAAGGTATGATTACAAGGTATATCCAACTACTGTGCTACTGAACTAAGGTATGATTACAAGGTATACCAGCTACTGTACTACTAAACTAAGGTATGATTACAAGGTATACCAACTACTGTACTACTGAACTAAAGTATGATTACAAGGTATACTAACTACTGTACAACTGAACTAAGGTATGATTACAAGGTATACCAACTACTGTACTACTGAACTAAAGTATGATTACAAGGTATACCAACTACTGTACTACTGAACTAAGGTATGATTACAAGGTATACCAACTACTGTACAACTGAACCAAAGTCTAATTACAAGGTATACCAACTACTGAACTACTGAACTAAGGTATGATTACAAGGTATACCAACTACTGTACTACTAAACTAAGGTATGATTACAAGGTATACCAACTACTGTACTACTGAACTAAAGTATGATTACAAGGTATACTAACTACTGTACAACTGAACTAAGGTATGATTACAAGGTATACCAGCTACTGTACTACTTAACTAAGGTATGATTACAAGGTATACCAGCTACTGTACTACTAAACTAAGGTATGATTACAAGGTATACCAACTACTGAACTACTGAACTAAGGTATGATTACAAGGTATACCAACTACTGTACTACTGAACTAAGGTATGATTACAAGGTATACCAGCTACTGTACTACTAAACTAAGGTATGATTACAAGGTATACCAACTACTGTACTACTGAACTAATGTATGATTACAAGGTATACTAACTACTGTACAACTGAACTAAGGTATGATTACAAGGTATACCAGCTACTGTACTACTTAACTAAGGTATGATTACAAGGTATACCAGCTACTGTACTACTGAACTAAGGTATGATTACAAGGTATACCAACTACTGTACAACTGAACCAAAGTCTAATTACAAGGTATACCAACTACTGAACTACTGAACCAAAGTCTAATTACAAGGTATACCAGCTACTGTACTACTGTACCAAGGTCTGATTACAAGGTATACCAACTACTGTACTACTGAACTAAAGTCTGATTACAAGGTATACCAACTACTGTACTACTGAACCAAGGTCTGATTACAAGGTATACCAACTACTGTACTACTAAACTAAGGTATGATTACAAGGTATACCAACTACTGTACTACTGAACCAAGGTCTGATTACAAGGTATACCAACTACTGTACTACTAAACCAAGGTCTGATTACAAGGTATACCAACTACTGTACTACTGAACCAAGGTCTGATTACAAGGTATACCAACTACTGAACTACTGAACTAAGGTATGATTACAAGGTATACCAACTACTGTACCACTGTATTAAGGTATGATTACAAGGTATACCAGCTACTGTACTACTAAACTAAGGTATGATTACAAGGTATACCAACTACTGTACTACTGAACTAAGGTATGATTACAAGGTATACCAACTACTGTACCACTGAACTAAGGTATGATTACAAGGTATACCAACTACTGTACTACTGAACTAAGGTATGATTACAAGGTATACCGACTACTGTACCACTGAACTAAGGTATGATTACAAGGTATACCAACTACTGTACTACTGAACTAAGGTATGATTACAAGGTATACCAACTACTGTACCACTGAACCAAAGTCTGATTACAAGGTATACCAACTACTGTACTACTGAACTAAGGTATGATTACAAGGTATACCAGCTACTGTACTACTGAACCAAGGTCTTATTACAAGGTATACCAACTACTGAACCAAAGTCTAATTACAAGGTATACCAACTACTGTACTACTGAACCAAAGTCTAATTACAAGGTATACCAACTACTGTGCTACTGAACTAAGGTATGATTACAAGGTATACCAACTACTGTACTACTGAACTAAGGTCTGATTACAAGGTATACCAACTACTGTACTACTGAACTTAGGTATGATTACAAGGTATACCAACTACTGTACAACTGAACCAAGGTCTAATTACAAGGTATACCAACTACTGTGCTCCTGAACTAAGGTATGATTACAAGGTATACCAACTACTGTACAACTGAACCAAGGTCTGATTACAAGGTATACCAGCTACTTTACTACTGAACTAAGGTATGATTACAAGGTATACCAACTACTGAACTAAGGTATGATTACAAGGTATACCAGCTACTGTACTACTGAACTAAGGTATGATTACAAGGTATACCAACTAATGAACTACTAAACTAAGGTATGATTACAAGGTATACCAACTACTGTACTACTGAACTAAGGTCTGATTACAAGGTATACCAACTACTGTACTACTGAACTAAGGTATGATTACAAGGTATACCAACTACTCTACTACTGAATCAGGGTATTTTTGCCAGTGAAATAATTTAGATATTTATCAAGCTAATAAAACTTATATTTTCACTGCGGCGATGAGCAGTGAAATTATAAGATTTTGCAGTGAAAGTATAAGTTTTGCAGTGAAAATATAAGTTTTTTGGTTTTTGACCAATCAGAATGAACCGTAATTTGTATTCACCTCATTGAAACTTGCCAATTTTTCCAAACAAAGTGAAGATAGATATATTGGTTATTTTTCTGTATTTCTGAAATATTCAGACTAGTTTTTGACAAAGTATTCACTTGACGTTAGCTATTCATGCACAGATTCTCTGATAACACCAGAAAATTCAAAATGGCGCCATCAAGTTGACGTGGAGTAATGTCACAAAGAGATGTCATCCTAAATTATGTTACTGATTCCCGCACTTTTTAACACTATTGATTTTCCAATGTTTTAAATTTTGTTTTTAAGCATATGAAATGCAAAAATCAGAAAATTGAATGGTTTTCTGTTTAATATAACATATATTTCACTTGTATTACAAAATATTTTGATATTTTTCACTCGTGCTTCGCACAAAATATCAATATATTCTGTCATACTTGTGAAATATATGCTTTATTTAACGGGAAACCATTCAATATCCTCTCTCTCTCTCTATATATATATACTTAAGCTAGCTTTCCTGACCTTTGGCACATTTCTATCTGATATACCAATATTGTTACAGCTGGATAAACGACATATTCCCTGGTCACTAACCTACATATCTACTACGTATACTTCAACATAATATACTACCATTCCATGTAAAATTGTTTGTATTGACATTTACATAGAAGATATTGCACCGATCTTATACAATTAATGCCTTTTGGTGAGGTTGGTACATGATTTTATTAACCTATGAAATAATATTAAACAACTTTTTTTTGCACAGCTGGTCAATATGACTTTTTATCGGAAATCATGTGACCCTATTTGAGCTAATCAGAAAATGTGAAATTTATATATCATATTTTAATGAATTAATATAAAGATAACATTTTCTTAGAAACACACTGTAATTTTTTGTATCTTTAAAAATAGAAATATTAAGATTTATTTTGTATGATAATAAAATACAAAAAAATATATACAACATGAGAAGAAAGGATATCATTGTTCTAATGATTTAGTACATACATTTGGTATCCATCCTTTACAATATACAAAGGCTTTCTAGACTCATTCAGGGATATGAGGAAAAAATCTCCGTTGAATTGTTCTGCATATTGAAACAAATTCACCAATTTTGAAGTGAAAAAAGTTATTATGAAAATTCTTCACTATAAAGATATTGTCAACTTGTAAGATTCTGAAGTTTGTCTAATTGAGTTTTACCAGAGACATATATACAGAGAGATTAGTAACATCGCTATTTCCCCGTACACATAGTGGCTCCCTTTATTCGTGACCACTCAAGCATATCCCTTATCGAGAGCGTCCTGTCTCCTATCAAACACACGCGAGCGCAGGTAAATCGGGCTATGCGCATGTGTGTATCGTAGTATTGGAACTTATTCGACATGTTCTGGTTAATCCGCCATTACGTCCGACCAAAACATCGTCATTTTAAATACACACAGAAAGCACATCGTTTTATTTTGGCCACTACAAAAGTTACCACATTAACCAAAAACTATCAAACTTATGGGATATAGTCTTATTGATCATGCATATTGTTGTCATTTATCCGTATTTTCGAAAATCCATTGGGTCCTATTCGACATGTCCAAGTTTGTAATTAAGCCGCCATTACGTCAGACCAAAACATCGCCAATTTTAAACGCACACAAAAAGCACATCGTTTTATTTAGGCCACTACAAAAGTTACCACATTAACCAAAAACTATCATACTTATGGGATATAGTCTTATTGATCATGCACATTGTTGTCATTTATCCGTATTTTCGAAAATCCAGTGGGTCCTATTCGACATGTCCAAGTTTGTAATTCAGCCGCCATTACGTCAGACCAAAACATCGTCAATTTTAAACGCACACAAAAAGCACATCGTTTTATTTAGGCCACTACAAAAGTTACCACATTAACCAAAAACTATCATACTTATGGGATATAGTCTTATTGATCATGCACATTGTTGTCATTTATCCGTATTTTCTAAAATCCAGTGGGTCCTATTCGACATGTCCAAGTTTGTAAATAGCCGCCATTACGTCCGACCAAAACATCGTCAATTTTAAACGCACACAAAAAGCACATCGTTTTATTTTGGCCACTACAAAAGTTACCACATTAACCAAAAACTATCAAACTTATGGGATATAGTCTTATTGATCATGCATATTGTTGTCATTTATCCGTATTTTCGAAAAACCCATAGGGACTTTTCGAAAATTGGAGATTCCCGCCGATCTTTCCTGCGTTGTGCTTGACTTTCATACTCAAAATACAAACACTTGGACAGCAAATTGTGATATATTTCATATTGATGACACTTCTGCACTTTGATATTAATAAAATTAAAGCACATAATTGGATCTTGCTGATGATTTCAAATAGAAATTATCGATAATTATGTGTCTGGTTTTCAAGTTTTCTCCAATATGGCGTCTAGTGAAGACTGAACCGAGCGACCGCAAAGGATTGTGGGAAGGTCAGGGGCCACTATGTAAACACAAGGGCAAATAGAGAGCTGCCAATCTCTCTGTATATATGTCTCTGGTTTTACAAAATGGAAGAATATTATCTTTCCAGCTCTATGAAATCAGACACATATATCTTGTATGATTTCACAAACTTATTGCTAGTACTAGAGACATAATAAACAAATAATACAGATTTAATTATACATTGTAGTTTGATCTCAAAATCAATAAGATAATTGGCAAAATAAGAACAAAATACAGAGACATTAGAAAAATTAAAAAGGAGAATAGGACCAGATGTTCCGGAAGGGTAAGCTCATCCCAGAAATAATTATGATATGTTATTTTCAGGTGTGACCGAGTGTTCCAGGTAGAGCATGAGCCGACACGCAGACACAATCTCGAGACGCACATACCCCACAAACGTTCGGCCAAGGCACCACCATGGATGAAGAATGTGGAGGTAAAAAGTTATTTAAAAAACTGTTACATATACATGTATAGTGTTTATATCAATAAGTTTTTAAAGAAAATACATGTAGAATTTTTCTAAGATGAAAAATTAATTGGGTATAGATAATAATAGATGTGCAATTATGACACATTGTACATGCCCATGTTGACAAAAAAGTCCAAAACATGAAATTAGTTATTACTAATCAAAAGTATATGAATACTTCATTCACTAAATATTTTGTGAAAGGGGCAGTAAATCCCATAAAAGCTTCAGTGTTTGGTTGTCACATGGGGAGATTATTTCACAAATAAAAATAAAATAATCACAAGAGGTATATGTGCTATTTGAGAGGAAGCAAGGCTTTTGAACTCATTCAAAGTCTAGCCAAAATATTTTTGTGTTTGAAAATAAATGAAAACACTCTCCAGGATAATAAAAATGATAGTAATTCCAAGTGCTGTTCATCTTTGTTTCAAGCCCCCAATGGTGCCCTGTGTGGTTGCCCCTGGATACCTTCTGTCTCGAAGTAAAAGTAAATTTGCAGTCACAATCAAAGATGAATTTTTTGACCCAGTTGTGGAGGAATCACAGTGAGTATATGTATGAAAGCATAATCATTTTCAATGTTTTAATGTTTTCATGCATTAATTGCCTTAGAATGATGATGTCTCACTAAATAATACGATAAATTAATTGTAAGTCATATTCAAGTCAAGGCATGTATGTATGTCGTAAAATGATATATTTCAGATTAATTAGGTTCTTTGGAAAAGAAAAAAAGAGAGGAAAATCTTGCCATTTAAATTTGTTAATTTGACTTAAAATTATGAATAAATAGATAAATAAATAAAGAAATGTTGTAGTTTATTTTGCAATCTGCCTTGCTCTAGGTTTTAATAGATTTTTTCTCAAAATATAACAGTGTAATTTTGTACTAAATGCTGTATATAATTTCCATTGTTTAGGAAGAAACAAGCAAACAATGAAAGGTAAGTCCTTCCTTAATGTAAGCAGTGCTGAATACATTCATTTAACGATTTTAAGAAATTGAAAATTATTTAAGGCTCTACTATAGCTTAGAAATATACTCCATTATGATGCTACACTTTAAAGTAGTAGATTTTAGATGCTATATGTTTGCACTCAACAAAGTTCCAAACTATCATGCAACTGTAAATATTAGGAGTGTTAATTTCAATCCCTACCAAAATATCAAATATATCTTAAGAACACATAGAGTAGTGAAACATGAATGTTATATTTCTAGCACAGTCAGGCCAGAGGAATAAATATATTTTAATGTCTTAAAAATACAGGCAATTTTCAGTATTATAAATTTTCTGAATACAAATGTATGTCTCAACAAAATTTACTGATACATTTATACCTAACATATATATAAATCCCCATCGCTCATGTCATTGGTGTGGGAGCGACTTTGCAGCAACATCACACGGTAGTTTTAATCCTCATCATTCGACCGTCACTCCCATAGTGTTTGAGTATGGTACCAAATCACTCTCCCAGTGCTGTATATTGATTTAAGTAGTTAACATCTATAAAATCTTGTATGGTTTCAGGGACTCCCTCATCAGTCAACTACAGCAGCAGATATCAGACCTCAGTTTGTACCTGGAAGAGGAACGGCTAAACCATCGACAAACCAAACAGAAGGTAATTAAGAGTAGACAACTCTAAATTATTCCCATGGAAAGACAAGGAAAGTAAGGATAGAGAACTCTTTATTCCTAAGGGAAGACAACTCCTTATTCCTAAGGGAAGACAATTCTTTATTCCTTTGATACAAAAAGTCTAAACTCTTTAAAATTTCTAAGGAAAGACAACTCTGTAATACCCTTATGTATCTGTGTTATGTATTGGTTACTTTTCCTATTATATTCAAGTTTACTTCAAGACTGTAGGTGGAATGGAGGAGGAACTAAATTATTTTTAAAATTAAATTTTGTAAGCCAGTCATATTAATTACTACAAAGGCCAGAATTAAAACCACTATTTGGATTAGAAGATTGTTAAAACTTCGCAAGATTCTGCCTCACTACTACCCCATATATATGTACAGTGGAACTTCGTTAACTCGAACTCGGATAACTCGAATACCCCGCTTAACTCGAAGTACCTCGCCGGTCCCGGCCGAATTCTCTCTTTATCTTAGTAAAAAAAACTCGGAAAATTCGAATTCGGATAACTCGAAAAACTCGGATAATACGAAGTAAAAATTTGGTCCCAACAATAAAAATCCTACTTGAAATGTTCGAATAACTCGAAGTATAATTTTCGTCGATCGGTAGCAAACGCCGACATTTTTTAAGAGCTAAATTCCATTTGTAATACTGAACATATCGGCACTGCTAACCTACATGCTATTATAAGTGTTTCATAAATTCATAAAAGAAATTGTCGGTTGAATCTTATAACAACAAGTCTTGGTGATAAAAAGTACTGCTTTACTTACATCAGGTAATTTCCCAAGGCGGTCGCCGATATCAGTACACACGATAGTCAACAACTCATCTACCCGTTCGCTAAAGCGGAACTAATCTCTGACACACCGGTAGATCTACCCGGCTGATGTTTTTACAGGTGTAGAAATGACACAGTCACCGGCGCCTATTAAATCTTTAAACAGCTGAAACAAGTGCTGTCTATTAAATCGGATAAAACGCCAACTCAGTTACAGTAACATTTTATACGCACATGCGCAGCCCAACTTCCGGTGCTAATACACATGGAAATGGCGTGGTTATCAATAAAAAGTAAGTAGGCCGATCAAACAGTATTTTATATATGTCCAATAAAAGGTAATGGTTCTGTTACGTTTTGTATGCAATCTGTGTTAAACTTAAACGGTTATTTGTTTTGACATTAATAACTTGTTATTTTGTCGAATTCCGTTTTATCGTTTACCTTTTGCAAACATGACTTGCACACCAGATCGTTATTGAAGTGACTAAGTGAAAGAAACTTTATCGTGACTGTATATCGGCAAAACTGCACCAAATTACAAGTGACATAACGAAACATTACATATATATTTACATGTATTGACCAGTCTTCACACTAAACTGATGAGCGACAGAGCGAAGTTATAATGATTATATAATGTTGACAAATATTGACCAAACTTTTCACCGAAAACGATAACTCGCTTAATTCGAACACTCGGATAACTCGAAGTTTTTTCGTGGTCCCGTCGACTTCGAGTTAACGAGGTTCCACTGTATTTGTATTGACGGTAATATTGCCTAAACCTTTGAAGAATTTGATTAAAGACCTTGACGATAAGGTCTGTCAGGAAGATAGAATCTTAATGTCTTAAGCTACATCCATATCCATTGATGCAATTTCAATATTTTTTTTTTAAAAACCCCAACAAATCATGAAAGTTTGATATGAGGGTGAAGATTGGTGGTGTTGGGAGTATACCAGTTTGATTACCTGGTACAATTCACTGTATGACTACTAGAGAATCAATAACTTTTAGGAATATACATTCCATACAGGCAGAATAAGCTTTGTATATTCAACAGAAATCTACTAAGGATTCATTGACTCAGGATATTTTTTTTTTTCAGGCAGAAGATTTCCTCAAAGACAAAATGGAAGAAATGAACAATCAGCACAAAGATAACATCAGGTTTTATTTTTTTTATTTTTTTTTTTTTGGTTTTTTTAATAACTGTACAATTTAGTTGAAATCGTAAAGCTTCTAAATATAGTTTACTATGTTTTATAAGGTCATATTGCATTAATAATGATTTCTGACGTTAAAAAGAAAATCAAAATAAATAAGAAATTTAGTAAATCTTGTTTGATCTTTAAAAGATTGCTTCAAAAATATATTGTATATTACTGGTTCAATTGAACATTAATTAACTTGATACAACACTCAACTGGATGTAGAAATAAATGGCTTATGGAATACACGTATACCGTAGTTGTAGATTTTACTGAATAATTTCCTTTGTTTTGACAGAGAGCTACAGGAAGATCAACAAGAGGAAATAGAAAAACTTACAAACACACTAAGTGTGGAACACAATCAGTATAAAATCACAACTGAAGCTCAGATCAGTAAGTTAGCAGTATAGTTTCAGTATAGATTTGGCGATGAATCAGAATGAAAGTGCAAATCAGTAAATTTTTGGTATGGATTTATTGCAAGATCACAACTGAAACACAATCAATTCTTAAGTTTCAATATAAATATTTGAGATAAGAATGTTATCAGTATAGTTTCAGTATATATTTCAGATAAGAATGTTAGTTTCAGTATATTTTTCAGATAAGAATGTTATCAGTACATAGTTTCAGTATTTATTCCAGATAAAAGTGTTTAACTTAGTAAGTTTCCGTATAGATTTAGTGTTACGATGTTTACAGTGAAGTGCAGATCAATAAGTGATCAGCATAATTTCAGTATAGATTTAGCGTAAAATCACAAGAGATAGATCAATAGGTAATCAGTAGTAATAAGTTACAGTACATATATAGTGTAGATTTAGTTTACAGTAAAGAATTAGTGTGAGATGACAATAGAAGTGCAGATATAATTACATGTAAGCTATCAGTATAGTTTCAGTATATATTCCAAATTAGAATTTTATCAGTATAATTTCAGTGTAGATTTCAGATAAGAATGTTATCAGTATAGTTTCAGTATGTATTCCAGAGAAGAATGTTATCAGTATAATTTCAGTATAGATTTCAGAGAAGAATGTTATCAGTATAGTTTCAGTATAGATTTCAGAGAAGAATGTTATCAGTATAGTTTCAGTATAGATTTCAGAGAAGAATGTTATCAGTATAGTTTCAGTATAGATTTCAGAGAAGAATGTTATCAGTATTATATATAGTTTCAGTATAGATTTATTGTCGGATTACATGTACAACAAAAGTGCTGATCAGTAAGTGATCAGTATATATACCATAAAGGTTTTAACTCCAGAGACATGTCAGGTCTGGACCAAATTATGTGTAATAAAATTTTAAATTGTAGGTAATTAAATAATTTATGGAAATATATGAATTATTATCGATATATATAAACAAAAGACATTAGTAGTGGATAAGTGTATGTCTTTGATCATTATACAGACAAGATGAAGAAGGAGATTGAGTTTCTACAAGGGGCATTTGAATCATACAAGAGTTCACTTCACGAGGAAATGAACGAAAAATGGAATAAACGGGAACAAGATCTCAATGCAGAATTGGAGGAACAGAAACTCAACTCCCTACATGAATTCAGTAAGATCATTCATACAATCATGTAATTAGAAATTTTCTGTTTCTAACTGGAAGATAATTGTAGCCATGTAGCCAGTATGTTCTTGTAAGACAAGAATATCTATGTCAGCAATACAGAATACCCAGATTGGCTTATAGAGCTGCAGGTGTTTATTGTAGGAAAAATTTCAGAATGTAATCTTTGAGCAATATCAAGAAGTTCATCAAAGATTATTTTCTGTTTAAAACATCTTATAGAATACATTGAGACCTGACTTTACTGACAACCGACTTTACTGACCGCTGGCTTTACTGACCACCGGCTTTACTGACCACCGACTTTACTGACCACTGACTGTACTGACCACTGACTTTACTGACCACTGGCTTTACTGACCACTGACTTAACTCACCACTGGCTTTACTGACCACTGACTTAACTCACCACTGACTTTACTGACTTTAATGAACAAAGGCTTTACTGACCACTGACTTAACTGACCACTGGCTTTACTGACCACTGACTTAACTGACCACTGGCTTTACTGACCACTGACTTTACTGACTTTAATGAACAAAGGCTTTACTGACCACTGACTTAACTGACCACTGACTGTACTGACCACTGACTTACTGACCACTGGCTTTACTGACCACTGACTTAACTGACCACTGGCTTTACTCACCACTGACTTAACTGACCACTGGCTTTACTGACCACTGACTTTAACAACATCCTGCAACATCCCACCATATCCACTTAATAAGTGACATGCTCCACTACAGTGACATGAAGGACACTGATTTTGACACTCAGTCTCATACAATGTCGTTGATATAAGTCATGTTTCACTGTATAATATACAATAATTTATAAAGTTTAATTTGGAATCAGAAACAAATTTTCAACATTTATAGATCTGTTGAAAATTGATTCAAGTAAAATGAAATTGTTTTAGAAAATGGCATTACAGTCCTGTAATTAACATGAATTTCTATTACTGATAAAGTTATTCAAGATCCATGTCAGAGGATGAGAAACAAAATTATGTAATTATATGTACATGTATTTGTATTTTGTATTTTTATTTACATTTTATTAAATTCCAATGTTTGTTTTGACATACAAAACAAAAAAATGTTCACTCACAACTGACTAAATATGTTTTAAATGATGGAAAACAAATTTCTCTAACAGAGGCAAAGATAATGCAGGAAAAGAATTCGGAGAGAATCTCATCAGGGAAGGAGCATGGTCGCCAAATGGACAGTCTACGCAGAGAACACAAGAAAGAGTTAGATGTATGTTGTCTTCAATAGAATCTTATGATATATTTAAGCGGTACAATGAGTATTAGTAGATGTATGTAGACTTTGAGAATGTTCTCGTATAAATTATCTATATAATATGAAAAGTGGATCTTAGTTGCATTATTTTGATACACATGGATGTTGATTATATGTATCTATCAAAAATTGTAGCTAAATATAAATATACATTCCAAGTTCCATTATATTCTAAGTTGCATTATATTAGGCCAACACACTAATAAAATGTCCTCTTAATCTTCAGTAATAAGAGTTTCTGTTTTTTTCCTCTGCCTACAGTCGGTAATCAGGAGGTTTTCCAATGTGGCTGCTGACTTGGAGCGACTCAAGAAAACTACAGCAGAACTCAAGGTGGTAGCAATCATCACACCTCAATGCTCATTACTCGATGTTCAGTATCTCTCCTTAAATTTTGTTTTACTTTTAATTGCAATTATCAACAAAGTGTTTACTTTCTAGAATTATTGATGTAGTTTATATTCATTTTATAATACATGTTGTAGGAGGTGAAAGTAGAGATGGAACAAGTAAAAACTGCCTATGACTCAACTTGTCAACAGATGGCAAACACTACTCGGGAACTTGCTGATGCGGTAAGAGTTATCTTCCCTTTGTTTTTTTAAGTCCACCGTGATCAGATGGTTGGCTATTAAAATCGCTTTCCGTCCAGTGTTCATCTGTTCATCCTTTAACAAATCTTGTTATCGCTATTCCTGGGAAGTACTTATTTAATTATTGTTAAATTACATATGTAGGTTCCCCCTGGTCCATAGTTATACATGTTTAATATTGAGATCGATCAGAACTCAAGGTAGCAAACAGGTGGCCATTTTGAATTTTTGACAGTTGAAGTTTGTTATTGCTATTTCTCAGTAAGGTCTTCATGGCATTTCTGGAGCTTCATTTAGATTCCTCTTCTATTAGTTGAAGTTTATTAACCCTATCTTTCAGAAAGTTCTTCTTGAATTTTTCTAAGATTTGATATGTAGGTTTCTCCTTGTTTTCAAATGATTAAAAGGAAGAAGAGAAAAAATAGAGAAAAGATCAGTCTTACAGAGATCCATTAAAGGGTTTTTTGGTGGTGGGCACCAAGATCCCTCTGTGATCTCTTGTTGATAATTTTAATATTGGTTTATGTTTTCATTTTAACAAGATTAAGGTACTTGTTGTACAAAATGTACATCAATTAGCTAGAGATAATATGTTTCTTTCTTGTATTAGAGGTGATAGTTAATTATAAAAAAAACATTAAAAAAAAAAAAATGGATTGAAAAATTGGCAACAAGATTAGAAAAAGAAAAAAAATTAAAAGAAAAAACGAACTGAAAAAAAAAATGGAATATTTGCAATAAAGTCACTTCAAACCTGTTTATCTTAACACAGAGAGTCAAACTGATGTCTTATGAAGAACAGTTTGAAGAGAAAGTGTCGGGTGTTGACGAGAAGTACAAGAAGAAAATCCATGACCTAATGACACAGAATATAGAGCTAAGGTAAGTTAACATTGATAGAGTAATAATCTCCACGCATGAATGGTTTATCTATTAATGTCACCCTAAATATCTATGATACTTATATTAGAACTGTAACTTTAATCATCTAACAATTTACAGATAAGATATTGATTAGTGTCACAATAAATATAGAGGATATCTGACAGTGTCTTCAGTTATACCAAATATATTTCACGAGTGTGGCTAATATTTTGGTGTTTTTCATGAGTGCAAAGCACGAGTGAAAAATATCAAAATATTAGCCACACAAGTGAAATATATTTGGTATTACTGAAGACACTGTTAGGTATTCTGTTTATTACATTTAATAGCAAAATATACCGAGGCAGCTCAATCTCTCCCAAAATTCATTGAAGTCCCTTAATTAATAAAATTGTCAACGGCTCACAAATGTACGCCAAATTGTAACGTTATGTATTCTATCTTGCATTATGACGTCATATGACATGACAGAGAGCTATATGAGAATCTTAATTTTCACCATTGTCATTTGTAAGCAGTGTTCTGATTGGTCAAATCAGAAAAAGTGATATTATCACTTTTATAGAATGAATAATTTTCTATATTTCACTGGTAAAAATGTAATCAATTGTTTTACATGATAATAATAATATGCTTAATTGTTTTATTACTCTTTACAGACGATTATATGTAGAAAAATGTGAGGAATTGTACAATGAAAAAGTAATGGGGGAAACAACACGGGCAGCAAGAGTTTCGTCGGCAAAGGAAGTCATGCATGTAAGAAAACTGAAATTTACCTCACTACAGAAACCATATAAATTAATCAATTTAATCTTATTATTAGCAATTTTTTTTATTATTTTTTTTTCTGAATGTATGTGATGTGTTAAAAGTGAAAATGAAATTTTACCTTAAATTTTCAATAAAAAAAAAATAAAAATATGCTCATTACCTTTTTTGGCACCCCGCCGCTGAACACCTGATGTGTCTATTAATAATTTCATTTCATGATATCAGTACTGTATTTTATACCGCATCCCAAGCATTCATATTCATATAATTAATTTTCCATTGTTTGTATGCAGAATGTGGTTTTCTGATTGAGATTTTTTTTTCATACCACTATGAAAAAAATTCTGAGAATGGCGCAAAAAATGTGACGTCACAATACGACAATTGACGTTGCGTATTGATTTGAGAAAAAGAATCCCATATAAAATCAGTAAAATTGTACATAAAACATGTTTTAAATAAGAAAATTATTTTCAAAAATTAATTATAAGCGTTGATGTCAATTATTTTTTAGTTTCATCGGAGTATGAAAACAAAATTGTTTGCAAACTTCTTTAAGAATCCGCTATGCAGATTCATACAATTTGCAAACAAATTTTTTTCATACCCCGATGAAACTAAAAAAAATTGACATCAATGCTTAAATATTCTTGTTGTATAAAAATCGTCGATGGCATACATATTTTTTTCATGATTTCATAATTTTATTCTGACAAATTTAATTTGTTTTAAATCTTTTTACACATCAGTGTTTTTTTATTTATTCAACAAAAATTAAAAAATCATGAAATCTTTAATTTTATGATAATATATAAACTTGTTGTAAATGCTGACAATTTTTTTCTTCTTTCCAGTCAATGATTAAATCTAAACACAAAGCCAATGTCAGCCTTAGCCCCGCGGTCCAACCCAAGTCCGAACAAAACCAGCCCCAACTGGAGCGCCCTGGGAGTGCCCCAATAACACGGACGGAGTTGGACAGTGCTCAACAATGTGCAGGGAAATTCGAGGACTTGCTGAGACAAGACGCAGAGGAAGAAGCCCTCTTCAGTCCCTCAGTGATTCTACCAGGGGACAGTGAGGAAGTGGAAAGGATGAGGAAAGAGCTGTTAGAGGACATTAGGGAAAAAGTGAAGGAAGAGGATAAAGAGGAGGAGGAGGAAGAACTTAGATTGGATTTATTTGATTAATACAAACAAAAATGACTTAAAAAGGTTTTATCAGATCAAGAAATGAGTATACATTTTAATTATTTTCTTTCAAATACACAAATATGCTTTTGTATAAACTTAGTTATTGCGATCTGCTTATAATGATAGATAATTTCTCATGGGAGTCATTGTCTATTGACCTTTAAAAACTCTATAAAAATAGTGCCAAAGGGTTTGTCCAAGTTTGTGTACGATTTACATTTGTACACAGTGCATCTTATAGTCATTGTCTACTATACAAACTCTGGAAATTTAAATCTGAGGTCAATACAGCAAATTTCTTTAAAACAAATCATAAGGCTATTTAATTTCTTTAACACTGCGAAATGATACAGACAGGATAATGGGAGCCCTATCTAAATTATGAAATAAATTCCTTTTGTAAAATTAGAATATTGATATTTTTTTATTGTATATCAATCTCATTTTAGTGTGTAGATCTACCTCAATTCAGTAGTATATCCCATTTTTTTTCATTTTTTTTTTTGCCACTAAATGTTATAATTATTATCACAATTTGCAATCATGACATTTATAGGACTAGATTTGCTTAGAGTTGAGAGATAAATTTCATTTTTGTTTTGTAAAATGTTTTCAAATAAAATTCAATTGGAAAATGCATTGAAAGATATGAAATATAGAAAACAATTCTTATGAAACGACCATGAGATTGGCTGTATTTTTTTTTCATTTTATGATACTTTAGCTCTAAATCATGAATTAATTCAACAAGATTTGAAGAATTGGTTTTCTAGAAAGATCACTTCTACTCCCTTCAATGAAAACTGAGAGAGAGATTGAAATATACCAGTAGTCTATTGTTTCATTATATTATCAGAACTTTCAGATATTTTCTGTGACCTTTCCATGTTATTCAATCACATTGTTATTTCTATGGTAACTGTTGTATAAAATAATGAGAGTTTCCACATGCCAAAAACTGTAAGGGCTATTCCAGAATTATTTGTGTGGGATAGGTCGGATAGGAAGTGGGGTTAAAGGACCCATATTTCTAGAATTGTTTATACTAAATATGGTTTAATATTTGATGTGTGGTGGGGTCTCTGAATAAATGCCTCCCACCCCTTTCACACGGATCATTTTGGAACAGTCCTGAGGATATATAAAAAAATGTTAATGATTAAGTTTATAATAAATTGTGTCATTTTTATGAATTTTTTTCTTTAACATGTATATGCCCAATTGTTGCAAGGATGGAGAGATATATGAAAATTAAGACAAATTATATCAATGCAGAATCGTTTACTTTTGGATACATATTTTGGTGAAGTACATGTAAGGGTAATTTTGTATTCCTTTCATGATCAACTGACTATTGAAATGAAAATTTGTTTTTGCATAATGTATACCTCTAATAAATGACTTTTTAACAACTTTTTTAATGATTGCCAAATTCAAGTATGAAGCAATAGTCAAGTATTAAATATTTGTTGTTAATTAAAGGGCTGTTTTCTTGGAAATTACTTATACATTTCATAGAGGAAATTCTTATTGATGAATTGAAATGTACTTAAAGATGTTATAGGGTAAATATTGTCAATCTTATCATTTTCATCAAATATCATGGAGTATATAGATCATCTAAAATTTTGATTTCTGTGTAAGCATGTTTCAAATATTTATTTTATGTTTCATGATAGTAACAAAAACATGAATCTCATTGTTATGATGTTATTGTTTTGTGTTTCAGACTTAAACCTGCTTATCTTAGACTTAACATATGCTGAAACAGTTGATTCAGAAAGGCAGTCTGTGACTGTAATCAATAGATTTCAAATGTATAACAGTAATAGATTTTATTTTCCATGCATAGCTACCTGTATGTTAAAATTGCACAGAAACAATTGATTATGAAGTATATGACTTTTTATCTTGAAATTGGGAATTTCACCATGTGTTTTAGGAATTGGACCCTGTCCTAAAATTTGGAAAATCTGTTGGTATTTTACTGAAAATTGTACAAATGACATTTACAGTACATTGTATTTTGATATTTTTTTTTTATCAAAATCCAAAATATTTAAAAAAAAAAAAAAAAAAAAAAATTAAATCCAATTTATTTATTCGTGAATTGACATATTCCTAAAGAACTCAGGAAGCCATTGGCTATACTTACTTACCAACACAAAGATGATATTTAAAATATCTTAAATATCTCTTACAGAAATTATAACCAAAGGATGATTTGGATAATTTGAGTAAAAAATGACAAACAGACACCTTGCAAAGTACCTCCAAATCCTTTAATTTGACACAATTGATATCTCCCTTGTAAGATATGCTTCTTAGAGACAAAAGAATATAAGATAGATGTCTGCATAAATGTTGCTACTTGTCTTACAGAAGGGACTTGGAAATCTTTTTATAGCAGTGGATTTTTTTTTTCATGTATCTTAGCTTTTCTGTAATTTTGTGGTGTTTTCTAATCTCGCATTGCCAGAAATATTTAATATGCTGAAAGTTTGGATTTTGTGGTTAATTTTCATGTAAATAGATTTTACAGAACACTTTTTAATTATGTGTTAAATGAAATAGGGCTTTCTGTATCATTGATTTGATTTTTTTAAAGTGTTGTTATTAATTCAGAGTCATGTTGAGATAGTAACTAGTACAGTAAGTTATTTCCCTCCATTTTCTTTATGAAGAAAATTGACATATTAATTACAAATATCAGTTTTTCCTTGCATTTCATTTCCACTGTATCACCATCATATGACAACAGTGTTAAATACAGATGATTGTTGAAATGTTTGACTAGATATTTGATTGAACTCTGTTCCTATGAGAGGATGTTCAACAACACAAACTGGGTATTACATTTTAATTTCCCCACCAAGATGTAATTCTCTACCACAATTATTAGTCAAGACATTATCAATAAAGTACTGACAAATCATAAATAAAGTATTGACAATATATAATTTATTATTGAATTTTCTTTCCACTTGAGAGTAATTCAATACTAAGACAACTTTATTTGGTTGTAATGATTTCATTTTAAATTTGAGTTATAAATCTCTTACGCATGGCCTTTTATAATAGTTTATGGAGAAATCAATTTGGATTTAGTATTTTGGCATGATTTATTTTCATACACAATCAATTTCTTTTTAACCTGTCAATCAACACGGATAATTTTTTTTTCTTTTCAGGGAAATTAATTCTTGTAAAAACCATGCAAATATATGTCTCTGTAAGAGAAACTGAATCTGTTTTCTTTATACAGCTTATAGATCAGTGATATGCTAGATTTTACCAGTATGGTTTTGTGGTCATTTTGATTAACTGTATATTGTCCACTTTCCTGCTGCATATGTGATGTGATTGTGTAATGTCAATATGACCTTAATATGAACTCTGATTATCTTGAAACTCATTATACTTAAGAAATAATTAACGATGATTCGTGTATTATTGCAGGATATACAACGAGGACGAGGATATTTTGCAATTAAATTAATAACGAAGGCCGCAGGCCTGAGTTATTAATTAAAATTGCAAAATATCCGAGTCCGAGTTGTATATCCTGCAACAATACACGAGTCAAAGTTGATTATTTCTATTCTACCATGTACTGTTTAGTTCTGAGATCGACCTCTTTCTAATAGAAAAACAGCAAAGAAACCCCGGGAAAACCTTGTAATTTATTTCTTGAGTATTGCATTATTTGTTGATGAAATATACAGGCAATACAGTACTACGATCAAGAGCATCTATCATATGGCATTGATTTTGAAAATTAAAAAAAAGGATAAAAAAAAAAGAAAAAAAGTGGGGGCCTCCGTAGGATTCGAACTCGCGTCGTGATAAAAATATATTGTAAGACTAACCCATTAGCCCACTCGGCTATAGTAACCTTTTAAGAAACGGGTGAATATTAGATATTTAAAATTGTAACAGCCGTGACTCACGAGCGTGTATTATTGGCACGAGCGTGGGTTATTGGAAAATAATACATGGTTTTTAACCAATCAAAACTGGCGTTACATAGCAAACATGGTAGAATGGTTATTATTCGAGGAAATGAGTGACGTGAAATCTGAAAAAAATTACAGCTAGCTTTCGAAAACAATGATGTAAAAATATAGCCATGCTTAATTTACTGTGTTTTTAAAGAGAAATTCACAGACATTGTTTAATTTGATAATTTTATTCCCTATTGTATTTTTTGTGTATTGAAAATTTTATGACAGAACTTAAAGAGTTGTTAGTTGAAGAGTTGTTACTGCTAGTGTGGTGATATTCTTGCATTATCTTAGAAACTTATAATGTACCTCTTTTTTTTTGGAGATAGAAAGGACTGGAGCAATACATTTCTTATATATTATTCACTTTCTCTGTTGAATGGAGAAAAAAAAGAAGGAAGTTTTCTTATACCAAACAACTTATGACAGGCGTCATGTCGTCAGAACCAAAAAAGAGACCTTTATCTAGCCGAAGAAGGGTCTATTTGAGAGGTTGGAGGGAGAAAAGAAAGACCAGTAGGAGGAATAATGTTGTATTATTTTTTTTATTTTTTTTTAGTTAAATCAACTTTGATTTATCAAAAAAAGTATTCTGTTTAATGGAAATTTCTTAGAAGCATTAAAAGAGCTTTCCTGCAAATCTGTGATAGATATTTTATTAGTACGATTGTTTTCTAATGTGAAGATTAAAATAAATATGAAAAATTTTTTTATTGTTTACTTATTTGTTAGAACTGTTACCGTGGCTGTATGCATTACACCAGTGTTGGAATAGCCAGATCAAAACAGGTTTTGGATTCCTGCGGCAATCTGAAACTTAAAAAGAACACACATTTTAAACAAATAATAATTCCATCTCAGAATTGATAATACAAAGGCAAAATTTATTTAAAAGAAATATTTACTTGGATGCCATAGAATAATTTCAATGAGAATAAGACTTAATAGTGTTCAGGGGTGGTAAACGTCATCTGTTCCTAGATAAAATGCACGCAATATAATGATAATCTAATCTTACTTGTAACAGGCATTTTCATTGGCTAAACAATTATCAGTCCAAAGGTCGCCGTTCGCATGGTCGCTTTTGATAAGGATTGAATTAAATATATTGTTTATGTTATACAAAACACACCTGGATGTGCTCTTATCGTAAACAGCTTCCCAGTTTCTTTAGATTACATTCCGTCTTTATGATCAATCTTCATAACATATATTTTTATCTGCATAACATAAAAAATGTTTTAAAGTCTAATATTAAATATTAGGCAGGTTTACACAGCAGATATGGGGCCTGCCTGTCATCCAAACACAGTCAATTTAACATACTGCATGGCTTCACTTGAAGCTTTTGGAGATTTATGCTCCTCCTTGCTGACCAGTACAGGTCATGCCAAGGCTAAATAAACTGTATCAAAGGACATCTCATGTCCGCTTGTCAACTGCACACATGTGGAAATATATACTCAAAGCACCTGCTAGTCTTTATGTTCTCTGTCTCTCAGATAAACAAACCTTATCAAAGCAACTTCCCAGTCTGAATGTAATGGGCACAGATAAGACTTGCATGCAGATATCATCTTGGGAGAATCTAATTACCCTTATCACCCAGTCTTGACCAGTCTGGCTCTATCTATGACCTCCCTGACCCTACGGTTATCTATGAAGGGAGGTTTCACTCCTGCACCTAATTTACATATTCTAATTAAACAGCCCCTTACTAACAAGGTAAGGATGTCAAGAGATCCAATCAGAAGACCACGCTCGGTCACATGGCTAATGTCAATTTCTCCTCAGAAATTCTATCCAAATTGCCATTGTTGTTCTAACTGCTCGAACAAACAGTCATATTCCAAAACTCTCTGTGTTTTGTTGGCCTCTCATCAGAGACTACTACAACTTCATCCATTCACCGAAATTGTCACAACTTAACAGTTACATCCTCAGCAAGACATTCTTCTAAAACACTCATCAGTTAAAGATATGTCAGGACGTGGAAAAGGTCAACCTCGTGGGCGCAAACGAAGGGCACCTGAAGACATTAATGACACTCTTAATTCTGCTGTCAGTACGACAGGCGGTAATGACAGCAACTGGGACCCTAATAAGCCAGAAAACTGGACTATAGGTGAACTAAGGACACGACTGCTGGAGCAGAACATCAGACCACCATGTGGTTTTACAAAAACAATGCTGGTCAAACTGTACAAAGAAAATAATACCAGTGTTAGTGATGGTAACAGTGATGTTACGCCACCTACTGAGAATGACCTTACACAGCCTGGCTACCACAGCAGGAATCTCCCATCAAATGAGGCAATGAAGGCTCTACAAGCACATGTTACCAGGCTGGAGCAATTAATACTGTGCCAAAATACAGTAGCAGTCGGACAGGCCCCAGCTGTACCAGGTCATGTCCTGACTGCGACCTCAACAACCTCACCAACCTCACCGACCTTAGAGCCCCTAGCTGTAGCAGGAGGCATACCAAACAATTATGTGCCTCAGCCTGCTATCCTTCTACAACAGACAGGAATTTCATCAGAATCTCTGCCATCAATAGAAGTCGTACCTCAAGCCATACGCCAGCAGATAATAGAAGGTAAGGACGTCAACTTAGCTCTACTATTACTGCCATCTTACGACTATGATTGCACTCGCTACAATCGATTCACTGAAGTTGGGGGGCGTACTGTCCCGCTCCAAACAGACCCACGTCTATGTAAATCTCTCACCCTCGGATAGTTTGTCAGGGCCTTCTCGATATACAGGAGCATCATGTGCGAATATTACCCTAATCGCAGACAGGAGCTAGACATCTACGAGCGAGACATAGTAGAACTAGCCACAACATACCCTGGTCCTGTATTCTATGAATACCATAAAGCTTTCGCCACTAGGGCCGCAGCACTATTACACCAGCGTGGCATTAAGGTCAACTGGGCGATTCGGGACAATCAACTTTACACCACGATATGTTCCGGATTTCGGAGTAACAGCTGCAAACTGTGCAACAACATGAATCATACCGAAGACTTCTGTCCTCTCATTTTGAATGGACTAGGATCATCAGCAAAAAACCGTAAAGGAAACAATAGGAATGGGGACAGCAACACGGACAGTAAAGGAAGGACCAGGGTCATTCACCATGGTAAAGAGGTCTGCAACAATTACAATGACCAAGATGGCTGTAACCGTGACAATTGCCCCTACCTTCACATTAAGAAATCTTCAATTAAATCTGCTAAAACACATAAAACCAACGAATCAGTTAAACAATGACAAAAGGCTAACCTCCAGGATTTCAAGGCGTCAACTCCTATCAATATAGCAGCACTGGAGAGAGAACTAGAAAACCACCCTGATAAGAACTTTGTGCAGTCTTTGATTTCTGGATTATCAGACGGCTTTGACACTGGAATGTCTGCATTACCAGAGACATCTCTAATCTGCAAGAACTTAAAAAGTGCCACTTCTGAACCAGACATCGTCGATGAACTTATAACTAGCGAAGTTAACAAGAAATTCTTAATTGGCCCTTATACAGAACCCCCTTTTGATATATACAGGATTAACCCAATTGGAATAGTGACAGGGAAGTACTCTGACAAGAAACGTCTAATCGTGGACCTTTCTGCCCCCCATGACTCCGAAGGTAACAGCATCAACGAATTAATTGCTAAAGAGGAATACTCATTGTCGTACATTAGTGTTGATGACGCCATAAATCAAATCCAGCATACAGGAAGACACTCCAAGCTGTGTAAACTTGACATAACATATGCCTTTAAACTTATACCTGTTTCTCCAAAACTCTGGCCTTTCTATAGTATATGCTGGAAACAACAGTACTATTTTTATACCAAACTCACTTTTGGGTGTCGTTCCAGTCCTAAGATCTTTGACCTTTTATCAACCGCTCTCTGTTGGATTTTATCAACTAACTATCAGATAGAATACATAATTCACTACCTGGATGACTTTCTTACAATCGACAGACCAAATGTGGTAGCTGAACGAACAATGGCAATTTTGTCCAAGGTTTTTACAGCACTCAATATTCCAGTGTCTCCTCACAAAACATTGGGTCCATCTGAGAGTTTAGAGTTTCTAGGAATCACTCTGGACACTAGTAACATGGAAGCACGCCTGCCGGCAAATAAAGTGCAGAGAATAACTCAAACAATCAAATCTTTCTGTAAACGCAAAAAGGTCACAAAGCGCGAACTATTAAGCCTTTTGGGACATATGAACTTTGCTAGTCGGGTGATCATTCAAGGACGCTCGTTTATATCTTATCTCTTAAATCTTGCCGCCTCAGTCAAACAGTTGCATCATCATGTACAACTTACTGGGGCCTGTCAGCAGGACTTATTTATGTGGTATACTTTCACAGATCAATGGAACGGAAATTCAATCTTCCTCCAGGAGACGACAACATTAGCTCATGATATAAATCTCTACACAGATGCAGCCGGAGGAATTGGATTTGGTGCTTTTTATGACGGTCAGTGGTTCCACGGTCACTGGCCACATCAAATATCCTTGAACAGTTCTGAAATGTCAATTGCTTTCATGGAATTATATCCTATCGTACTGGCCTGTATGATATGGGGACACAAGTGGTCAGGTCTCAGAATTAGACTACACTGTGACAATCAAGCAACTGTTGATATCATCAGGAAAGGACGTTCTAAATGCGCTTATATCATGCCATTTATGCGACGTTTAACTTGGTGTACTTTTATCCACAACTTCGTTCTCACAGCCGTGCATATTCCTGGAAAACAGAATAATATTGCTGATGCCTTATCTCGTTTCCAGATGGACCGGTTCCACGACTTGGCACCAGCAGCAAAGAAGAGCCAAAATCCCATTCCGGATTACGACAATGTGCCTCTATACTAGAACCAGCAGTGCGTGACCTATGGAATGCTGCAGTGGCTCATTCGACTAGAACTACCTACACATCAGGTGTTTCCTGTTTCAAGAACTTCATCCTCATGAATGGTATAAACGACCAAGCAAGTGTGTTTACCAACGTTACAGAAGAATTATTAATACTCTTCGTGACTCATTGTTATCATAACCTCAGATTGAAATATTCTACAATTAAGCTGTATTTATACGGAATTAAGTTCCATTGTACTATGCAGCGGCTCAGCAACCCGCTTGTGAATACTCATGGGTTACCACTTTACCGACTCCAGACCATATTACGGGGATTAAAGAAACTACAGGGAACTCCGGCAAAACCTAGACTCCCCATAACTTTCAACATATTGTCTAAGTTATGCTCAGCATTTCGACAGGGTGTTTTCGATCCTGCCACAGACACTACTATGGAGGCTGCCTGCTGTGTGGCCTTCTTCGCATTCTTACGGTGCGGAGAATTCACATGCACCACTAACACATTTGATTCTTCAATTCACTTGTGTATCAGAGACATTCAAGTAGCACCGGACAGTAACAACATGACATTGCGCCTCAAGGCGTCCAAAACCGACCCCTTTCGTCAAGGAGTCACCATTCACCTGTTCCGCACCCATCACCATGTATGTGCTGTAGCCGCTGTCATCAGAATGCTAACAGAAAGATTCATGAATGGTTGTCGTCCTTCGGACCCCCTATTTTCCATTCATTCTGCTGCCTTGACTCGACATGTTTTCATTGTCAAACTAAGACAGACCTTGATCCGACTAGGTCTAAATCATTCACTATACACAGGACATTCCTTCAGAATAGGAGCCGCAACTACTGCCGCCCAGTCAGATGTCCCCGATCACCTCATCAAAGTGCTTGGACGCTGGCAATTGGATAGCTACTGTCGATACATCCGTACCCCTCATCATATTCTCCGGAAAGCTCAAGCAGAAATGTGCAAGATTTCACCTGATACTTAGTAGCCTAGTGGCTGCCTTCTGTGTTCATAGGAGTCTAAGTGTGTACTCTTTATAGGGCGAGTATATCTATAATGAGTACTAATTATTCCACTGGATTAACATGTATATTGATGTGCTAATCTGTCATCATTCACACAGGATTTATGTGCATATTCCATTGGATTTATATGTGTGTAAATGTGCTTATCTGTCACCATTCAGATGGGATATATGTGTGTATTCGTTTAGGGCGAGTATATCTAAACGGTACTATTACGGCCCTCATACTCAACAACTAACAGAAACGAAGGTAACAGAACACATTCTGTAGCCATGCAGGCCAGCATTCTTGTAAGGATTACATCTGGACATTCCGAATTGGGATACAGAACCGAACTAAATGTTTACTAGTCATTGACATTAGTACCCTGTTTTCTTTTACACCTAAGTACCTCTGAGGACAATAACTGTATTCGATACTGAGGCATTCTGCCAGAATTTGTCTATGACTTGATGTATATCTTCTCAATTATGTCATATTCTCCCGGTGGCGCTGGGGATAAAGGTGTCTCATACCCTACATTCCCTCTTTGGGGTCCTCGTATCATCACATGCTTATAAACCATGTCTCTCATACTCCTTTGGGCCTATGGCAGTAAACTGACACCATGTAATAACATAATATCATGGACTATTAATGATGCCAGACTACTGCTATACACCACAAATCGGTCAATCCAACCCCAGAACCAAGGGTTAGCTGGACTGCATACATCAACTCTATCTGGCCCAGGGTAAGACAGCAAGTCGAACCCCAAGCCTAAGTGATGTAACTCCCAACTCTTGCCGACTCCTGGACATTTGAGCGACCAGGCTATGGTACCCATGAGCTTCAGGTCAGCCATACCTCCAAGTCATGTTCTCAACGGGTTGTTGGCCATAGCTTTTCAGCACCATGCTCTTCAGCATTACGGGGTTCAAATAGCCCACGGCTATACCCCACCCGGTCCAAGGGAGGTAACTGCTAAGGTGATATGCACCCCTTATCTGCAAACTTTTTAATAAATACTGTAAATTTATCTTACATCGTTTGTTATTTTGTTGTGTAAATTCAAGTTAATCCTCAACTCAAACATAGACCCGGGATGGAGACAATGGAACCACCAGGCCTATCAAAGAGCAGGTTTAACACCAGATCGTATTTAGTATTAGAATTTCCTTACACGATCACGACGATAACCTTAATCCTCAATCTCCTACTGAATTCGAATTGCTCCACAGTCCACACAGCTGATTCCTTTGGTGAAAACTTTAATATCACAATATGGAATGGTAAACTAAAAAGAAAAGAGAAAAGATAGGCAATGAAATTACACGCAACAAAGAAAATCAAAATTATCTTAATGAAATGTTTATTATATTAAATATTTCCCCTTCAAGTGACGGCTAGAATCACGGATGGATAAAGCCATAGCTGAGCGTACACAATCAGCACCACGTCACCATAACATATGTCACACACAGAATGACGTCATGATGGTCACGATTTTCAGCTGCACGTGTTTCTGATGATATTTCGGCCATGCAAATCTATATTTTTGTTCATACGTTGCCCCCAACTTATGATATCAATTTTAAGTTAGAATTATAGTTTCGTTATTTTGTCGATATTCTTTATCGCCTTTTTAAACGAGGGACGGTATCAAAGATAATACGGTGTAAATGTGGTTGGAAAAGTTCCGTTTTGTTTGTGTGGCTTTGCCTGGAAGTGAAAGAATATTAACTTGTAAGCATTATCTCTAGAAGTAGAATTTGTGGAATAGGGTTTTGCTTTATGCGATATAATGTTATAGAAGTTTTTTTTTTTTTTATTTCTGTGTCACAATAGGACGCCAGTGTAGGAAACAATATACAACTGTATACATTTTTACGTATATACATGTGTCATTGATAAGTGGTCTGAGGTCATGAACTTGTTTAGATAACACAGTGGAATTCAATCTACAGCCAACGTGAGCGCGATCTAGAAACTCGCCACATACATTTGTATACCAACATGAATGGCCAGGTTTTCTATTTCCTTGGTGAGTATGTTACGGTTCAAATGTTGGCTTCCGTTTTGATGGGTTTTTTTTTTTATAAACAAATGGCAATTCCTAGCTACAATATAAATCACAATAAAAAGGATCACACGAAACGGAAACGTTGAAATGCTGGTTGGATAGTACATTTGTAGAAGAGAAAATATAGATCCCAAATTTAGTTGCATATTACGAATGCTCGTCCTACCTGAACTAAATACCGATGAATCGCACTTGTGCTTGGGGTGATTTTAGACTTATATTTGCATGAGATTGTTCTTATTGTTCATTGCTGCAAGACTGACCAGCCTGAGTATTCAAGAGGCCGCGATAACTAAGTTGGTTAGAGCGCTGGCCACGTAACTTCCTTACCCCGTGTCGGTTGGTGTTTCTCGGGAAGCAGAGAAACGAGCCGCGGCCTGTGCTGTCATGGTTTTGTCCTTGGGCAAGACACTTTATCCTTATTGCTTTGGATAGCATGCAACGGCCCTCCTTATGTTGTTCAGTTAGGTAGTCACCAACTACTACAATGAGACTCCACCTCCAAACGACCATGGCTGTTCACGGGGCGATAAACCAAGCAAAGAAGAAAAAAAAAAACAAAAAAGCCTAGGTATGATGACGCCCAGTCTTAACAAACCCAGTGGCATCGATTAACTATCTAAGTACTGTAGTGCTTCATGAAGGTAGCAGAATAAATATATTGTAAGAGTAAGATCCCAGGGTAGGTTGTGGAAGAATCCTGATGCAAGAAATAACTTAATAAGTCTGACGTAAGAGTTCAAAGAGATAGAGGGAATGCTATTCGATTGTTGTTGTTTATGATTATATTCAACTTATCAACATGTATCAAGTTCTTTTGTTTAAGGATGCTCGATTCTAATAGCTGTGCTACTGAGGAAAACCCATGCATATGGTAAGTATGTTACGGGATATCTATATTCACAGTTTACATTAGGACAATATTTTTAGTTCGGTAATTGTATGATACCCGGTATTCCTCGAGTCACTTCCTGGCGATGGGGTTGTAACTTTACACGTGTTTATATTTAACGATGCTTTTTTACTCGTATTAAGCTTACCTTTCTTTAATTGGTGGCGTATAAGTAAACAACAATAAAGTTGGTGTTGGAATGACGTCAAAGGGAGAAAAGGGAGAAGCATGTCATGCGGCATTACGCTTTGGTGGTGCTGTTGATATCGGCCCGCTTTCGATATACATCGTCACTGCCGAACAAAGCTTGAAGATCGGGCTGTTTCAGTATTTTTCTAGTCCCGGTGAGCATGAGTTCCGACAAATAAATCAAGAGAAAATAGGATTGGACAATTACGTCTTGAGACAAAAACTTAGTAGTGAAATTTATAATTTTATGATGTTTTTATAACATGAACGGTGACCTACTTTAAAACATTTTTTAACGGATCAAAGAACAACATAGCATGTTAAAATGGTTTTGAATTTGCTCGGTGTTAACAAAATCGCGTTCTGAATTATCATAGTCAAAACATTTCAATAACACTGTTAAAAAAGAAAGAAAAATATAGTTTTCCTCGACCAGTATTTTGAGATCGCCAATTTAATCGTTGCACTAATCTGTTCATTTGATAAGTTATGGTTATAATCTCCATGATTAGATATTAAATATTCGTTTTTGTTTTTTTAATGTCAGAATGATTATTCCCACAGTAAAGAACACTGGTTTCATGAGTTCAAGTCTAGATCTATTTACCTCTATTTTAACTTCGTCTTCATCATCAATATACTATATTGTCTGTTGTCTTCATCATCTATATATTGTCTGTTGTCATCATCATCTACAAATTGTTTGTTGTCTTCATCTACATATTGTTTGTTGTCTAAATAATCTACATATTGTCTGTTGTCTTCATCATCTACATATTGTCTGTTGTCTAAATAATCTACATATTGTCTGTTGTCTTCATCATCTACATATTGTCTGTTGTTTTCATCATCTACATATTGTTTGCTGCCTTAATCATCTACATATTGTCTGTTGTCTTCATCATCTACATATTGTCTGCTGCCTTTATCATCTACATATTGTCTGTTGTCGTCATCATCTACATATTGTCTGCTGTCTTCATCATCTACATATTGTCTTGTCTTCATCATCTACACTTTGTCTGTTGTCTTCATCATCTACATATTGTTTGCTGCCTTCATCATCTACATATTGTCTGTTGTCTTCATCATCTACATATTGTCTGTTGTCTTCATCATCTACATATTGTCTGTTGTCTTAATCATCTACATATTGTATGTCGTCTTCATCATCTACATATTGTCTGTTGTCTTCGTCATCTATATATGGTCTGCTGCCTTTATCATCTACATATTGTCTGTTGTCTAAATAATCTACATATTGTCTGTTGTCTTCATCTACATATTGTATGTTGTCTTCATTTTCTACATATTGTCTGTTGTCTACACGTCTTGTCATTGTTTACATTCCGTTATTGTCGTCAACACCTCATTATATTAAATGTTTTCCAAAACATAAACTGTGATTGGGTACTTCCTTTTTCTTCAAGCCTATGTATTATAGAAGGACACTTCTGATTGGACGACTATGTTTACTTAGAGACCATCAATGGTGTTAAGTGATTATGTTCTCTTCCAGATCATTCGTGTGTGGACAACAACTCCAACTGCAACCACTGGGCTAGAGAGGGCTACTGTAGTACCTCTCATGACGTTCGGAACACTTGTCGTTTTTCTTGTAGAAGATGTTCCTCATCAAGTGGTATGTTAAACTCTTCTGTATTAAGCATGGGTAGTTTTAAGATTTGATGTGTAGAGAATCCTGGTAACACAACAATGATTGTTTTTGTTTTATAGAATGTCCCGTTCGTTCACGTTATATACATGTAATATCAAATTAATACTGTTTGTTTTATAGAATGTCCCATTCGTTCACGTAATATACCTGATAACATCTCATTGATACTGTTTGTTTTTTAGAATGTCCCATTCGTTCACGTAATAAGTTAATGACATTTATAATAATGTTTTAATTTTCCGACTGGGTAAATATTTGTTTCCACAATGACGATTTGTTTTGCCTTTAGTCAAAATATGACGTCATCGGTTTAGTTGCTGCGCCTTCCCGCTGGAATCAAATTTATTTGTCGAGAAGACACGTGGTTTGTGAGGCCACACCTGTTGATAACTTATTTAATAAAACACATATCAAAAAGTGTACTTTTTTGAGGATTCGAAATTAGGAAAGCAAACGAGAAATATCACAATATATTCAAACGAATATAATGTCATTGTTCATACCTGTTCTCATAAAAAAGATTTAATTAAAGTCGAAAATGCTTGAATTTGAATAAACTACAATTTCAATTATATGTAATTTTTTATGCACTGCAATTCATTCCAAGGGTAAGTTTAAAAAATTGGCTATTCCACCTCTGTTTTATTAGAATATATTTTTCACATTTTAATTTGTCGGATATAAACTTATAATTGTTATAATACAAAATGAAGAAAACTGCAATTCAAACTACCATCTAATACTATTATGTAATGATGCATACATAATCACACATACGTAAATAATTTAATAGTTTTCGGGTGTACCTGCACAACATAATACGTTTTTATTTATTACCTCAAAAATTGCTTAACGAAAATATTAAACTATTTTGCTATATTGACAAGTAACATGTATGTAATAATCATAAGACAAGGTACCAGTCCAATGTGAGTGTGGAGAGTTGCTGAATTAAAATGCTAGCTTACTATTCCGGAACGCCTGGTCTGATTCTTATTTTATCATTTTCAATTGATCAATTTGTACATGTTAATCTATATTTTGTAGATATTTTGTCTCATCGCGAGCTTGGAGTACGTTATTCTCTTCTGGTTAATTCGGACATATCCAAGAGTTTAATATCCTTTTCATTTATAACTTTAATATGACAAGATTTTAAATTAATCATTTCTTTGTGATTTATCTCCTAGGTTCTTCCACAACGACTTTCTCTGAGTCATCCGAGTGTTTACACGACTCCAACTATAACCGTACGTATGTCTTTCATGATTACATTGATGTACCTAAGGTCAAGGTCATATGCGTAGCTCATTAACAATAAATGAATGATATAGGGAATACATATTGTTATACTATTAATAAAAAGTCAAAGAAATCACAAGGGACTAGCTCATTTAAATGCAAGTATACGGTATATGTTTGAATGTGAATTTGATAAAACTACCGAGTACCCTTTCTATGCTGAACAAAACCAATGTCCGTACCCTTCTTATAGTCAACAACATGTACATTGTGGACCTTTTAAAACAAATATAAAGTCAAGATACATTAAACTGCACCATTAGGCTGATTCATCTTTGTAGCACTCGAAGGGTTGAATTATAATGTTAGCTTTCTATTCCGGAACGCCTGGTCTAATTTTCCTTAAATCACAAATGTAGTATTTGTTATGTACTTTTAAGAGATTATGAAAAAGAAAATAGGATAGAATTTTGACAAAAGTCAATAGAATGGAAATATGACTAAAGTTAAAAAGATGGAAATTTTACATTTTGACTATGATGGATTTTAAATTTAAACACATACGTGTAAAATCAATACATTTATGGAATTTATATTCAGATTTGAAAAGCCTTATTGGAGACAGCTGTTCACCAATGGATGATCGTACGTATGACATACAGTCAAACCTCGTTATCTCGAAGCCAGTAGGGTAACGACAAAAACGAGATACCCCAAGTATTCGACGTAACCGAGTCTATTCTTACCTCTGATATAACTGCGATTGATATTGTAAGATGCACTAACCATATACCAATACCATAATCAGGTAATATGTTTATGTTCTATGTTAGTTAGGGACAGTTATTGTTCAGTAGGTAGAGCATCAGGCGGGTAAGCAACCTCGAGTAAAAATCTCATTTGTGATTCGATCATCTGTCGTTTGCGTTTCTCATACCAGGGACAGTCGGGTACTGTCGTGGATATATCTTCGGACAAGGCCCCTTATTTCAGTTGTTGTGAATGGCATGCGAAGAGTATCTCGTGTAATGCCCAGTCAGGTAGCCACCTTATTCTACAAGGAAATATCGCGTCACCATTGAACTCATTGTCCATCGGATGATAAGGCCCGTTCAATAAACAAGCAAACATAATCATATGAATTTAAGTTACACAATTGTTATAAAGAAAAGTGTTCGTCCATTCGCAAAAAAAAATGTGTTTATACTTGTTATCAGCTTTTCAATGGTAGTGATACAAAACGTTTTAGTCTTTTGTTAGTGCATAACGTTAATGTTTCGAATAGTTTTAATTTTGCCTTAAATACACTAAAGAATAATCCTGCAGTCCGATTTATGGTCTCGACAGTAAAATTGCATGTCGACATCATTTCATATAGTATAGAGACATCCGTCTACAATGTTAATCTGTCTAATACAGAATGGTACTACCTCTACCATCTGACGACATCAAACCATCCTCACTGCGCCCGCGACGCTGCCAAATATCTTCGAGGTAAGAAGTTTAAAAGGTAAATTCTTGTTTCCTTAGTTTTTTATTTTAACTTACTCAGAATTGGCTCTTTATCATTCGTTGCTTCCTTATATATATATTTGAAATTAATTTATCATTATTAAATATGTATATATGGTGAGTGAAATTATTTAGGAAGAAATGAATCCAGTGTATGAATGTGTGTAATACAATGAAAGAAAATAAAGGAATGAAATGTGTAAATGAATGTAAGGTGATGAATGAGAGCCCTCTTGTATGAGGATATATTTGTCAGGATACTGAATCCAGGGCCTCAACCCTGGCAGCAGTCCAAATTTTTAAATGTTCTGGGGCATTAAAATTTCTTGTACCTTAAAAAAAAAAAAAAAAAAAAAATATCATTATTTAATCTTTTCTTGTTTTTTAATAGAAGCCATATTTGTTCTAAAAGTTGTGGTCGTTATTGCTTACGGTGATATGAGGTGTGTTTGACAGTCCGTATCTTTCAAATTATAAATGTTTTTTATACAACATTTGTTTATTTTTCATTTTAAAACATAGTTCTGAAATGATTTTTATGAAATTTTCTACAACTCCTAGGTAAAACCTTGCATTAACCTCCTGGGCCTAGCTTAATGCATGAACGAAAGTATTTAATCAAAACACGTAGAGAATTAGATTTTTGACAGCAGACAATATGAAGTACCAAAGTAATCATATGTTTTCAAATGTACATGACGACGACCACATTCTATCCCATTTACTGTACACTGGTTACGTTATTTTTACATGTTTTTTTGTGAATCACCTTTGCATGTTTTGATTGAACACTCGATCTGTATACCTTCATTGTGAAATGAAAATGTCTTTTGTTTAATTGTTCCTATAGCAACAAGAGTGGATCTCAGAAGAATGACGATGAATGGAACTGAATGATGTAGAATAATCCATTTCAATTCTATAGAAACATTCATCAATTCAAATACTTAGAAACTCTTAATTAGAATCTCTTCACAGGGTATTGGTTTATCACAAGCCTATACCATGTTAAAGGATAGAAGTGATCAATCTCTATTGTAAATGACCTAGGTACATTTATATCTGTAATATCCATGCATTGTAGATTACTATCAAGCCCATCCTGCGGGTTCAAACTGTGTGTGTTCCTCCTCCAACACTGTACTTACTCATACTGAGCACAGTAAGTAGATTGGTTACATTATGTATAATCTTATGTAACATGTTTATGTTGATTTCATGTGTCGTATATTTTGTGTAGAAAAAAAAATGTTGCGTTTTCTTCCAATCTCATCACACCTGCGATAAAAACCACACGAAAGCGAAAGTGCGATGTTGATTTTTCGTCGTCGTCGTCAGCATTTCGCTTTAAGTCTTTTGTGTAGAAGCGTTGCACAAAACGTACAAGTCAAAGAACTAAAGCTGATATATTGCAAGATCACATGCATGACGTTAACTAAGCGTAATTCTTACTTAAACATCATGTGCGTAATCTTGGCAATAAGTCATCACAAGGATTGAAAATAATTAAATCAAAGAAAAGAAAGATAGAGGAAAACATGTTCATCAGAAACCTAGTTCCTGAAAAAGCAACTTATTACATATGTCACGTGCTTCTTGCTGTTAAGACAAAAAGAGTCGTGCAATCTCGTTTACTGGTTTATTCATATTCTCTGATTACATTAATACTACACAGCAACCTACAACAACACATGTATAGATAGATGACCACATAATACGTCTGAACGAGGGAAAGGACTGGCAAAACGCATGCATATACACTCGACCCTTCCGACCAATGAAACTCGCTGCCAGATACGATTTCATACCGAATCAACATTCCTTTTCTGAACACACGTCACACCGAAATTGGCACTTCGAAAAGACATCGACAGGACACTTTACACCACATAACATATAATAGAGAAACACCAACGCGTGCGTTATATATAACATAGTAACACAATTGACGAAGAAAGACAACTTTATGATTCGTGCCGTGACTGGGCCTCGAACTCACGATCTACGGCACTCAATCCCCCAAGCCAGAAATACTCGCAGCTTATACCACTGCGCCACATCGGCGTTCTTAATAAATAACGTTTCAATGGTAAATGTATATGTATATGTAAACACCATGAAACGCCGTCACATACAGTGTCAATTCATATTTTAACCTGGTGACCCATATTTTTACTTTCAGCTGATAAGGTAACGCATTGCAGAGGCACAGATGATAACTATTTAGGTAAGTCACGCTTTCTATATTCCCCATTTCCGTTCCAAAGTGTCATACGAACTATAACACATTGCATTTGTCAAAAAAAAAAATGTTTAAAGAAGAGTAACACATGCATGTTCGCAATATGCATACACCCATATACGTTCCCATCAACATCAATCATTGATCGATTATCATATGTCAATCATTTATTACGCTAGATTTGATTCGGTGGTTCGACAGCAAGGGCAGGTCCTGTTTTAGTTTTTCACAGGAAACGGAAAAGTGTATTCATTTAGCAATATGTATTCACAATTTGTGACGCGTTATTTAACATGAAATTAACTGTGGTTTAATTTCCAGTGTTGAAATAATGATAAAATTATGAATATACTGTAAAAGATTGATGAAAAATGATTATTTCGCAGTTATACATGTATAAGCCACCTCACACGATATTTAAGATTATTGAAATTCAGCCATATGTCTTACATATAGTTCCATTTTGTTCCTAACGTTATAGATATCTACGGCACAACCTTCTATCCAAGTAAATCGTCAACTGATGCACGGATGTGCACCCGTCATGTTGAAGGTATGTAATTGTTTCTAATATTCGTAAATCATGTAAAAAATAATCAAATGACAGGTTGTAAGCAAAAGTCGTATCTATCACGAAAATCCTGACGTAGACAGCACTTAAAATGTTTACTTAAGACATTTGGAGACGAATGATTTGAACTCACGCTTATGTCACAGGAAGGAAAACGAGCACAGTCCTGCTGGTTCTTTCTATATTTTATTACCGGGTATTAGGACATAACTTGATACAAAAGAAAACCCCTTCCAAGACTGTTATGTCTGGTAAAACGACAAGTGTCTACACATATCTGTTACATAATTGGTCACCGGACCCCAGAGGATATGTCCTACCGACCTATGAACGGCTACTGCGGCGTTCTACCCTAACCCACCGGTTTTACTATTCTCGCTCTCACCCTTTCACGATTTCTTACACTTTCATACCCTAATTTACATATAAGTCGTAAACACCACCAAAATGGACATACACAGTATGGACTACACGTACATCACACTACGTTACTAAAATTAGACAAGGTACTTTCCACATTACAACACAGCACTGACAAGTACATGTAACGTGTATAGACAATTCACAATATTATATTAATTAATTATTTTAATTAATTAGATTGTACCTGTGACACTTAGTATCGCGTTTTCTTATCCTCCACTTGTTTGTAAAATACGTAGATGGTTTATGATATCACACTTGCCAGAGAGTTTTTTTTATCATATATATAAAGCAATATATATTCACTATTTTCCCATGTTACCTGAATAAACCTGTAGTTTCTTACGAGCAACCCTGCATAAAAACACGCCTTATTTGAAAATAAGCCTTTCTTGAAAATAGAAATATAAGATAATTCAGTTTATATAGTGTACTTCAAAAATAATGTGGGTACAACAATCGCTTACCATATAAACTGGATCAAAAGTAAGCCTCATTTGAAAAAAGTTTTCCTGTATTTTATAAGTATTGAAGAGTTTTAAGGATACTGTCTTAAATATAATACAAAATTAGAACGCATACACCGAACTCAAATCAACCCTATGATGTATCTTGAAATAGCACAAACGAACATATTTTCATCGGCGTTTGTTCAAATAATTGTTGTATTGATATTTCAGAATGGGGAAAGTTGGCAGCAATATCAGAAAGCAGTTGCTTCAATGATTTGGTGGAACAATTTCATGGTATGAATTAAATTGGGTATAAATGGTTTCTTTAAGGTGAAGACTTTCTTTATAATACCAATAACATACAAATGTTAAGGAAAGCAACAACGCCGTGATATTTTGATTTTACAACATGTTGTAAGGGATTATACAGAGACATATAAGTGAGGAAACACATTTAGATACGAATTTAGTAACAGATACCTGATATGATGTCTTCCGCATATTACACTGGCTCGTCCTTTTAGGACTCGTCAGTGATGTTGGAGACATCATACAGCTGTCTCGTACTCTAATGACTCGTAAGTGATGTTAGAGACATCATACAGCTGTGTCGTCCTTTTAGGACTCGTTAGTGATGTTAGAGACATCATACAGCTGTGTCGTCCTTTTAGGACTCATCAGTGATGTTAGAGACATCATACAGCTGTCTCGTACTTTTAGTACTCGTTAGTGATGTTAGAGACATCATACAGCTGTTTCATCCTTCTAGAGCGATTCTGACTAAACAAACTGTAAATATACAATATAATACAACTATATAATGTGTAAAAAATAGATAATAATAATAAAGCAAAAAAAAAAACAAAAACAAAAACCCAACAACAACAAAACATGAAATAAATAAAATCGAGAAATGCTGTTTTTGTATGTTAAAATCTGAAAAGGTGATTATTATCACGAAATAATTGTTTTGATTTTATCGTGATGTCTCCTATTTTTCTTTCTTTCTTTTTTTGTTTTTCTTTTTTCTTTCAGACAAATTCTTTTCACACAACCCTGACAGAAGATGTACATGCGAAAAAACAAACGGTAAATATTGCACGTACTTTCGTTTTTAATGTCGTATTACATGCTCCTTTTTACTAAAGAAACTTTCCATGAATATTTTAAACATAATTTGAGAGAGTAATTAACAGTAACGACCTGGATGTATAATTGAAATAGTGTATTTTCACAAAAAATATCTTCTTTTAAGTAAATTATTGAAATTTTAATAGGTATACCTCCTACGTTTGATGTATATTTCAAAAACATTCGCTTTACAAATGTATGAAAAATAAAGAAATCATACCCGGTACTTTATGGAAAAAAATCAAATGTAAGCGATGTAATATCTGTTAATATAATTTGTGATGAAGTAGAAGACGCTTACTATTTCGGAACACTTGGTCTTATATCTTGTCCTATTCAATGGTTTCCATATCAATCACTATATTTTGTTCATATTCTGCTCTTTTCTTTTTTCCTTTGAATAGAAATTACACGTGCTGCTTCGTTATTTCGTCGGTATTCTCTGTTGTCTTCGTTTTTTTCCCAGTGAAAGACAAATTTCTCACGAACCGTATTGTTCTGCAATTGTGTACTATGCACGTAATACAATCAAATTAGTCACACATTTCATATGTAATTAGCAAAAAATAATTAATCACCGATGAGGTTATAGAAGTGTCAATGAGATCATACATTTGAACATAAACAGCCTGAAATTGATCGAGCTAAACTTTCTATAACTCATGGATTCAGAGTGAGATTCTTCTTTTTACATTAATTATTTATCAAACTATTTCAGTATTTTCTAGAACAAGTCGTCGTCCAGAAATCATGATAACCCTTTTTCTGATATATAGTTGTACTACGTTCTACTCACGTATTCGTACAAAAATTATCAAAGATGCGTCCTTCGGGTGGAATGTTCAAATTCTTTAAGTAAAATGATATACAGTAAACGTTGCTCTTGGAAAGTTATTATATTATTCATGTGTTGTGATTTACATTATTTATGTATACTGACGTCAGAGGATTACTTATTCATTCCCGCAGTACAAGAAGTTTTGCCCGATGGTCGGATGGCACAGTTATATTGCTAGGAGGTATATTTATATCTAAGAGTTTTATGATGAGGGATTATTTTATTAGGCGGAAGCGGTGGAGGGACATCTCACCACACCACACATTCGTGTTTGCAGTATTCCGCGTACCAAGGCGAGTACACATTTTCTCCGCTGATTTTACACACTCTCTTGAATCATTGTTTGATGTACTGTATACTTAAGCTAAAATTAAGATGTTGGAATTTTTTTGAATGATTGAATGCTCCGGCTTTCTCATCCTGGTAAGAATATTGTAAAAAAACGACAGGATATATTTTCTCTGTCATACTGCACATTGTTAATTCAAATAAGATATGTTTATATTTCGTTTTTGGATACCAACGTTTGTCTATAGAATTATTTTAAAACACAGTTTAATTCGTTTGTTGTACATAATATAAATACTTTAAACCCCTTATTCCGATTGGGATTTATTGTCGTGTTAATTAGTACGCGAGTAGAGTCAATTGCGAATTCAAATCATTCGCTATTATTTGAACGAAAATAACCACCCTGCAAGGTTACCGATATAGGTTACAATGTTACACAGTCGATCTTCAGATATATGCAGAATAATTGTTTGGATTTCGGATTAGATGACCCATAATAAAATGTATTATATTACTGGTCATGAATTACATTGGAACATATGTTCATACCAAGGACAACGCAGACAATGCAATTGTTTCTTTATTTCAGACCTTAACGCGATGATTGAACATGACACCTGCATGAGTCATTACGAAGGTAATTAACTGTATGATAAGATACTAATTAGGGTTCCTAATTCCTTTTGTTATATATATTTGAACTATAAAGCCACCTAAGAAGTTTGATATTACGTATCATTATAAATCATATTTTTCACACTCTCTGATTGGCTAAAATAGTGACACGTGATTCCCAATATTCCCAATAAAAAGTAATTTTGACCGGCCATACAAAAAAGAGCTGTTAAAATGCTGGTTAAATAAATTACTTATGAATTACTTCCCCTTGGTATTGTCCAAGGTGTTAAATAGCTTGCAGGTTTTGAAACATGACGAACAATATCTTTGATTATTAGAATATTAGATTATCGTAAGACTACGTGTATTGAATGCATTTTAATGTATAGAGGATATCTAACAGTGTCTTCAGTAATACCAAATATATTTCACGAGTGGGACTAATATTTTGATATTTTTCACGAGTGCGCAGACCGAGTGAAAAATATCAAAATATTACATTTATTATCAACGGAAAACCTACCCCGTATGCTAACACGACCTACAGCGATAATTTGTAAACAAAAAAGTAGTTCCCCCTGTCCAGGTGCTGACATATATGTCGGGCTTTCTGAATGGTCAATTATTTTGGTATTTTCTAATCATTAATTTGGTTGGTCAAATCAGCAAAAGTGATATTTTTCACTAGTGAAAAATATGATGAAAAATATCACTTTTATAGAATGAATAATTTTTGATATTTCACTGGTAAAAATGTAATAAATTAGTTTACTTTTCATTGTGTAGTGTTTATAAGATATAATGAATTATTTACAAATGCTTCACAAATCAGTCTCTGTCATTACAAATACAAGTGTTACTTACATTAGTGTCTGATTACTAAAATTCAGAACAGTCATTATATTATAAAACTATATAGTAGCCTTTTGATTTCGGTCAATACATAGTTTTTTATTAACCTAAAAAAATGTCAACCTTGGACTTCGTCCTCGGTGACAGTACGACTATCAGTAAATGGTAACACTTTTTTATACATGACCGTCGTGAGGGCAAGCTCGTTGGATCAAATACAAACAACGATAAAGACAACACAGAGACTAGTTAGAATTGAAATTGGCCGTTTATTATATATAAACGACGGACTTGAAAATATGAATTATCAAGTCTGACATCCAACTTGATATACAAGAAAAACATTTGGTCCTAGGTGGGGATAAAAAAAACCCGCCACCTATTGTTCTACATATAAGAATACAAATGAACACTATTGTTCTCCATATAAGAATACAGATGGACACTAGTAATGATAAAGTTGTTTTCATGATCAAAATTCGCACATTAGAGATTATATACGGAAGGAGGAGGGGATGGCGGCGGATTGAAATTAAACTTCGCAATTACTTGTAATTAAATGAAAATACTGACTGACCTGATATAACCGTTTTCCTTTGTGTTCCTGCAGCTGATTTGTTGCGCATGCGCATATAACCCCTTTCCACCTTCCGCATCTTACAAAGTCCGCGAAATTTAAAATGGCACAAACACTTTTATAAGTAAATAGTTAAATAGTGGTTACCAGTAAATGGCAACACTGTAGTTATCAGTAAATGATAACATAGTAGTTATCAGTAAATGGTGACGTAGTATTTATCAGTAAATGGTAACGTAGTATTTATCAGTAAATGGTAACACTATTATCAGTAAATGGTAACGTAGTATTTATCAGTAAATGGTAACGTAGTATTTATCAGTTTATGGTAACACTATTATCAGTAAATGGTAACGTAGTATTTATCAGTAAATGGTAACGTAGTATTTATCAGTAAATTGTAACACTGTCGTAATCAATAAATGGTAACACTATTATCAGTAAATGGTAACGTAGTATTTATCAGTAAATGGTAACACTATTATCAGTAAATGGTAACGTAGTATTTATCAGTAAATTGTAACACTATTATCAGTAAATGACAACACTACGGTTATCAGTAAATGGTAGTATAGTAGTTATCAGTAAATGGTTACATAGTAGTTATCAGTAAATGGTAACATAGTTGTTATCAGTAAATGGTAACACTATTATCAGTAAATGGTTACATAGTAGTTATCAGTAAATGGTTACATAGTTGTTATCAGTAAATGGTTACATAGTAGTTATCAGTAAATGGTTACATAGTAGTTATCAGTTTATGGTAACACTATTATCAGTAAATGGTAACACTATTGACATTAAATGGTAACACTATTATCAGTAAATGGTTACATAGTAGTTATCAGTAAATGGTAACACTAGAATTATCAGTAAATAGTAACACTACGGTCATCAGTAAATGGTAACACTGCTGTTATCAGTAAATGGTTACATAGTAGTTATCAGTAAATGGTAGTATAGTAGTTATCAGTAAATGGTAACATAGTAGTTATCAGTAAATGGTAACACTATTATCAGTAAATGGTAACATAGTAGTTATCAGTAAATGGTTACATAGTTGTTATCAGTAAATGGTTACATAGTAGTTATCAGTAAATGGTTACATAGTAGTTATCTGTAAATGGTAACATAGTAGCTATCAGTAAATGGTAAGACTGCAATTATAAGTAAATAGTACCATTGTGATTATCAGTAAAAAGTAACACTGCGATTAGCATTAAATGGTAAAATTGTGGTTAAAAGAAAAGAGTACCACTTCGGTTATTGGTAAATGGTAAAATTGGAGATATGAGTTAATGACAACATAGCGATTATAAGTAAAGTGCCATGCTCGGACGAGGAAAAATCGGTTTGAATGAATGTCCTACGTTGAAGATAACCAACATTGACTGGGGCTTCATATCCACATGTATAACCCAGAGATGATTTTGTAACACTCTGGGATGACGGAGAATTTGTTCAAATACACTGTAACACTACATTGGCTCACTTTCAGTATCATTGGTTTCAAATACGTTTATATCATATTCTGAATGACCATTCACGCACGGATTTTGCAACAATGTAATTGAATGAATAGAAAGAATAATGGAATCTTCCACCTCTTTTGGGGAAGCTTCTTAAGTTGTCAAGTACGAGGCTTGCTGAATGTTTGTAGTTTAAGCACTTACCAGGAGATTTAAATACCACTGTCTCACTCAAAAGAAGGTTAATAATTGTGTTATCTTACCCTGTTTACTCTATTATGTATCTAATAATGATGTTACATCAGTGCAAGGCAATGTTGACGTGGCGTCATTGTATTGTCGCCGTGACGGCGGTCAATTGAAGAATCAGTTGTTGCGAACGTGGGAACAGTACGTGTAGCTTGTTTCAACCCTAGGGTGAGATAAGAAAATCTCACGCCGGGATAAAAGAAAAATTATATTTTCTTACCTCTTTCATGCTCTTTAAACTATTATTAACAGCCGCCTGATACAGGCCAATCGGGCTTTTTGTTATGACTTTGTTTAATTTCAGTTTGGGGCTATCTCAATAATCTGTCTGGTCACAGCACTTCGTGTCGGATAGCAATTATCGACAAATTAAATAGTAAGTATATTGTACTGTCGAACCTCGTTATTTCGAAGTTGGTGGGGGACATATACAAACTTTAAGATATTCCGAGTTTTCGAGATAGCCGAAGATATTTTACACAGAATGTTTACCGTCTGAACTGATGGTTTTTTTTACTTCGAATAAAGCAGAGTTTTCCAGCTATCACAGTTCGAGATAACGAAAATAGGTGTTATAATTTTTTTAGAAAATATTTCTAATTCATTTTTATAATTATGACGAAATATTTATTTTCGTTGTGATATTAGGATGTCGAATTTAGAATACAGCTAAAATGCAATTTTTCGTCATTTTTTTCTGGCCATAAAAAGAGTCATTTGGTCATTTATTATTTGAGATTGACAGTAAATAAATGGATAGAAAGATGACACTGAGATGTAGAAAAAGTGAACAGAATGAAGAATGAATGAATATACATGTAGACCCTTATTGCATTCGATAACAGTAGAATCTGTTATTGTATTACCAAAACTTTCATATATTTTAATTCCAGACGCATACGGACATTTTTCACACACACCGTCAAACTGTACCTGTAGTACACATTTTGATCCCCTTAAATTGTACAACGATCCGCATGGTAAGTTCAATTTCATCGTAATGGCCAGTGGATTGTTGTGTCTACTCAGGCGATGTTATTATTATAGCAACTGTGTTCAAATTGATTCAAATGCTATTTGAGATGATAATCGATATTAGTTAGTACTAATTAAGAAATAATTGTTATTTTTTTTGTTGTTCACTGATGTATGAACGGCATTTTTTGACAGATATTTTAAATGACGCGCGCCAGCGCGTCATGTTGAAATATCTGTCAAAAAATGCCGTTCATACATCAGTGAACAACAAATAATAACAATTATTTCTGATATTTACATTTCAAAACTATTTTTCAACGTAATCTCTGAAAAAAATCATAAGAAACAGTATTCTACGTTCGTTATACGTAGTGACGAAACAGCTGAATGATCGATGTAACAGCGTAACAGATAGTTCTCCAATTTGGCGAGAAAGGTAATCAAGTACACAGGTACACAAAATATAGTTCCACACAAATTCATTATTTTAATCATCATGAAAGAAAAATATTGAAATGTTGTCTTCAATTTTACAATTATTAACAAGTTTTAAAGTTGATAAACATTTCATGTGTATTCAAACGCGATTTTATATTCACACTTCTGCATTGGCACCGTCAACAATGTACTGTATGTATTCATACGCGGCAGGTTAATTGTTCACCTAGGAATGAACGCTAATTTTGTTAGTACCTTGATATAGAGAACACACAGTGGAAATGTAAATATTGAAAATTGAATGTCTTTTCCCCTGTCTATATGAGGTACTTGGTATTTCGAAGATAACAAAGACCTTGCTTAGTAGGTTATTGTTTTACTTACCATCAGTTATGAGATATTCTGCATATGACCATTTGTTGCAATATACCTTATCAGAAATATACAAACCTAAACATAATCTATTTAAGAATTTATTTCAAAGAAGATACTTTAATAGAAATAGTATTTTGAAGATTTAGACAGTTTATTAAATCTTATATATTGTAAAATCTTCAGAACATAAGGGCATAAAATCACAATGATTCTGAGGACACTTATCTCCCACAGCTAAACTTACAGTGGGGTAGACAGAGATTTACACTTTTAGGTATTGAGTTTCACGTTAATTTACATGAGATGCCGAAAATGAATTTTGATAAAAAATTGACAAAATTGAAAACTTTATTACAAATTTGGAAAAGGAGATCTTTAACACCTATTGGAAGAATACATATTATTAAATCACTTCTGATATCACAACTTAACCATATATTTATCTCTCTACCTAATCCAGATGAATCCTTTCTTATGAAACTCAACACCATTCTATTTGAATTTTTGTTGAATAGCAAAACAGACAAAATCAAAAGAGAAGTAGTTGTTCTAAATTTTTTAAGTGGTGGCCTGAAAATGATTAATTTGAAAGCATATGTAGATTCTTTAAAATTATGTTGGATACGAAGACTTTATCAGACCACAGCCAAATGGCAAGTCATTCTTAAAAGTTTTATAAACATAGATGTGCTAGCCAATTGTGGTGAAGATTATGTACAGATTTGTCAGAAAAAAATGAAAAAAAAGTTCTGGATTGATGTTTTTAAAGCTTGGAATAGGCTAATATTTATGAATGAAAAAAATACTTTTAGAGAAGATTCCATTCTGAAATCACCCATTTGGTTTAACAGGAATATAACTATTGGAAGGAAGTCAGTGTTTACTAAATCTCTTTTTGAGAAAAATGTTCTTACAGTTAATGACTTAATAAAAGATCATAGTTTGGGGGATTTCTACACTTTTCATGACTTTCTTCAGATATACAATATTACCCCAGGGTACTACAAATTTCCTTCATTACCATAGTATCTTATCAGCAGTAAAACAATTTTTATCCTCAGTTGAAATTCCTAAATCAAAGCTTCAATATCCTTTGGTACCTTTGAACATAGAAGTATTTTTGAGGAAAAGAAAAGGATCCAGAGATTTCTATAACATTTTAATACAAAATAATATTATACCTACTGGGGAAAGTTAAGTGGAATAAAGAGTTTGAACTGAATGATGCAACTTGGGCTCAAATATACAAAACTCCTTTCGTTGTCACTAAAAATACCAAACTACAATGGATCCAGTATAGGATTAACCACCACATTTTAACAACAAACTCTTTCCTTTTCAAGGCGCGTCTTGCCATTACTCCTCGCTGTATTTTATGCAACGCAGAAACGGAAACAATAATACATGCTTTGTGGGAGTGCCAATAAGTACAAACCTTACTTGTTGGTTTCACAATCTTACTTGATGCTTTATTGATTCCATTTGCTTTTAATAAACAATCCTTTATTTTTGGATTGCTATCTCCAAACTCTATTTCCTACAAAGCTGACAACGAAATACTTCTTCTTATCAAACAATATATATACAGTATGAGATGCCTCCACAAGTCCCTCAATATCAATAGTCTTATCAGCACTATAAAAGATTACTATAATTTGCAAAAATATATTGCCTACAGTCAGGGTGAAAGGGTACGGGAAAAATTCGAGAAAGAGTGGAAAAAATGGGGGAAAATATCCAATCTCTAGTTTTTCTTGTATCAGTGTTTATTGTAATATTATGAAATGATTATCACAGTTTCTGGCGATATAATATTTTTCATATACATTAACTTAGAAGTTTTATCCTGTATCATCCCAACAATCTCTCTATGATGATGATAATGATGCATGATGATGATATATGATGCATGATGATGATATATACTGATAATGATGATGCGTGATGATGATGATGATGATGCATGACATTACATGATGATGATTAACATTATGATGACGATGTGTGTTTGACTATTATGATGATGATGCTTGATGATGATGATATATGATGCATGATGATGATGATATATGATGATAATGATGCATGGAGATGATGATAGTGATGCATGATGATGATGATATATGATGATAATGATGCGTGATGATGATGATATATGATGATACTGATGCATGATGATGATGATATATGATGATAATGATGCGTGATGATGATGATATATGATGATAATGATGCATGATGATGATGATGATAGTGATGCATGATGATGATGATGATGATATATGATGCATGATGATGATGATATATGATGCATGATGATGATATATACTGATAATGATGATGCGTGATGATGATGATGATGATATATGATGATGCGTGATGATGATGATGATGATATATGATGATGCGTGATGATGATGATGATGATGATATATGATGATGATGATATATGATGATGCGTGATGATGATGATGATGATGATGATGATGATGCGTGATGATGATGATGTATATGATGCATGATGATGATGATGATGATGATGATGATATATGCTGATAATGATGCATGATGATGATGATGATGATATATATGCTGATAATGATGCATGATGGTGATAATATATGATGATAATGCATGTTTACTTATATGATACATGATGATGATGCAAGATGATGATGATGATATGATGATGATGATCATCATCACAACATGTATGTGTAAGAGTGTGTGTATGTATGTTTTTTCTTTGTCTGGTTTTTATTTTTGTCATCCATGTCTATTGTTTTAATATGTGAAAATCTTCAAAAAATAAAAGAATTATAAAAAAAAAAAAATCAGAATGATACAATTTTTATTTGTATTAAAGCGCGTGGATTTTAGACCGAAAATTTCTTTGAGATATATTTTTTTTTCTAAAGTTTAAGAAGAAACATTATAGGCATACATTCATTAATATTTTCATTTATAAACGAATCTGAAAGTGGAAGAGCAGGTAGAACACTATAAACAGTCCAACCGTTTCTGTGTTGTGCACCATTCTAAATGTCTGTTTCATATGACATTTGTGATGGTATTATGAATGTTTGATTAATTGATATCTGTTTCAGGATCCTTGCCACACTGTATGCACAATGGAAATTACAATTGTAAGTTAGTACGCGTTCATACTATATATACAATGTATTTTTCTTTATTCTAATTGTGTCTTTGTTATTTATATTGTATATTTGTTATCTATATTGTATCTTTGTTATTTATATTGTATCTTTGTTATTTATATTGTATATTTGTTAGTTACATTGTATAGTTGTTATTTACATTGTATAGTTGTTATTTATATTGTATCTTTGTTATTTATATTGTATCTTTGTTATTTATATTGTATCTTTGTTATTTATATTGTATCTTTGTTATTTATATTGTATATTTGTTATTTATATTGTATCTTTGTTATTCATATTGTGTCTTTGTTATTTATATTGTATCTTTGTTATCTATATTGTATATTTGTTATCTATATTGTATCTTTGTTATTTATATTGTATCATTGTCATTGATATTATATCTTTGCTATTTATATTGTATCTTTGTTATTTATATTGTATCTTTGTTATTTATATTGTATCTTTGTTATTTATATTGTATATTTGTTATTTATATTGTATCATTGTTATTTATATTGTGTATTTGTTATTTATATTGTATATTTGTTATTTATATTGTATATTTGTTATTTATATTGTATAGTTGTTATTTATATTGTATCTTTGTTATTTATATTGTATCTTTGTTATTTATATTCTATCTTTGTTATTTATATTATATATTTCTTATTTATATTGTATCTTTGTTATTTATATTGTATCTTTGTTATTTATTTGTTTCTTTGTTATTTATATTGTATCTTTGTTGTATATATTGTATATTTGTTATTTACATTGTATAGTTGTTATTTATATTGTATCTTTGTTATTTATATTGTGTCTTTGTTATCTATATTGTATATTTGTTATTTATATTGTATCTTTGTTATTTATATTGTGTCTTTGTTATTTACATTGTATAGTTGTTATTTACATTGTGTCTTTGTTATTTATATTGTATCTTTGTTATTTATATTGTGTCTTTGTTATCTATATTGTATCTTTGGTATTTATATTGGATCTTTGTTGTTCATATTGTATCTTTGTTATTTATATTGTATCTTTGTTATTTATATTGTATCTTTGTTATTTACATTGTATATTTGTTATTTACATTGTATAGTTGTTATTTATATTGTATCTTTGTTATTTATATTGTGTCTTTGTTATCTATATTTTATCTTTGGTATTTATATTGTATCTTTGTTGTTCATATTGTATCTTTGTTATTTATATTGAATCTTTGTTATTTATATTGTGTCTTTGCTATTTATATTGTATCTTTGTTATTTATATTGTATCATTGTCATTGATATTATATCTTTGCTATTTATATTGTATATAAGCTATTTATATTGTATCTTTGTTATTTATATTGTATCATTGTCATTGATATTATATCTTTGCTATTTATATTGTATATAAGCTATTTATATTGTATCTTTGTTATTGATGTGGATAATTGTCGATACTAAGATGTTATAATCTTGTCTGAAAATAATAACTGCACCGCATTAGAATAGGTTAAAACCATAGCTATATCAAAATATACATGTATAATATCAATAACAAATATACAACAAGAATAATGGTAATAAAAACAATTGAAACATAGAAAACGAATGAAATTTATACAATATAAATGACAAGAGAAAACAATAATAACATCATTACATAATTTATCTATTTAAGATATGTCATATTCGACACCTAAATTGATTGATTATTGCCGGACAATAATGTTCGCACAGGCGCACGTTAAAATAGCAAGTGCTGTCGATGAAGTCCGGATCAGCAAGTCTTATTGTCTTTAAACTTTGTACTCAGTATACTCAAACAGCGCATAACTGAACTGAAATAGATAAGCACAATAATGAATTGGCGCGGAAACAGTATTAGAAAAAAGATGTTCAGAAACTGCAATTAGTGCAATAATAATTTCGGTGGAGACTTTCAACGTGAAAAAACACTGAAATAGGATTGCCGCTTCATTTTTTGGAACCATTTTGTAACGTTTTCGACTGATCTTTAATTGCTACAGTTTTTTTGGGGAAAACTCATTCGTAATGTAAAAGCTTTACTTTGTTTTTTTTTCTGAATATCATCGGAAAAGTGATCCTCAAATTGCTAAATGGGGATGTCACCGGGGAGTCTTTCCGACAATTAAATGACATCAGATAAATGTTGTAATATAGATTTTAATTATTTTTGAATTAAATTTTGTACTTGTCGCAGTCAAAGTTATCTGATAAATAAGCGATTTTATAGCTTAATATTGACCCGCTATCTTCCCTAACGGGTGCACGACAGTGTCTTTTTTCAATGCGTTAATCGACGATTCTTCAATATGGGCATTTCACCTGATTTGTGTGGTTGGTTGTCGTGTACCGAAATTAAGCAACTTCGAGCGTGGTTAGCAATTGGTGAGTGACCGCTCCGTTGAACCCACGGTGCGCGTTACCTTTGTTTTTATGTAATATATAATGTTTCATTTGTCTAACTTCTGTTGTTGTTTGTATCGTATCGGGATTCATAATCTTTGGTACAGTGAAAAGTTTCTTCATATGCATAGACATTTTAAAATCTATTAATTGTTCATTTCCCATGGTACAGCCCTTGTTTCACATCTGGCTGACTCAAGCCATCAAGTGTGCTCCTCACATCATACTGGTGAGTACGTCAAATAAAACGCATTATTTGTTTGATATAATTTGTTATTGTTCGCTTTTATTTGATTTACAGTTTTACAAAAGTCAAAATACCTCAAATGATTCCACATAATTTAACACGTGACCAAAAAATAGCACATGTTTTGATTACGTCATACACAAAAATATGACATGTATTGGTTAAGTCATTTGCAAAAGAATCGGGAATTGTTCGGTTTTCCAATAGATGAATTCATTGTCTTGTTCAATCCCAAAGTCAGTAAATAAGTGAATAAGTTGTTTGGTTTAACCTTTGTTTTGAATCGACTATATATAGAAAATAAACGTTATTTTTTTTCTTCTAAAATCACATCTTAAAACAAAGACTTTCTCAGCACCCCTAGTGACTCCATTTGACTTTTTCCGTGTAGCATAGTATACAACAATCAACATAAGAAATCAGTGTTTTAAAACCGGTAAACATATATTTATAGAACATTGTTTACTCTGTAATAAGAGGGAATCATCGTTTAATGGGTATGAAATCAATAGTTATAGTCGCTTTAATGAGTATGAAATCTAATTGTAGTTGATTTAATGTAAATTGATTAAAATATATCTAAACAATAATCGTCAAAACAATGGTGCCTAAAACAATTATAATTCTACCAGAGCATTTTATTTTTATTCTGAAAATTTGTGAGGCAAACATTGAATGATTATTTGTAATCATTCTACAATAGGTACGTGACTTCAGCGTATACACAATATACTATAGTCTAGTGATACCAGACCTAAAAGGTTGATCCTATTTTGAGTTTTAACAGAACGATGTCGAAATAAAAATGATTGCTTCGTGTTATTTAGCAATCGATGTATTTATGGATTTTAAATTTGTTACAATTTTCTTTTTTGTTGAGATCCACGTCATGTCCTCTGACTACTATATTTTGTTAATGCTTGTTTGCAAATTTTTGAATTACGGTACTTTCAGAACATCAATGCATAAGTTGCTATTATTATATAAAAAAAGTTTATCGAAGTGACTTTCAAACTTTCAAAAAGATTCTCACTTTGCTTTTTATATTTCTTTTAATTTGTTTACTAATACAAAGCATGGAATTGAAATTTAATATGAATTTATTCAATTAGCTCGTTTCACATGATATTGATAAATTCGTTTCAAAATCATTAAGTAGTTTCATAAGCTATTAATAAATGTGTTCCTTGTTCAATAACCTATTTTAAATCATATTAAAATCATTCGATAATCAGCATCTAGCTTATTGATATATTTATCAATTCTTTTCATAATGAAAAGTTGGTGTCATATGCTATTAATAAATTTGCTTGATAGTCGTTAAATGTTTTATATGATACATATTAAAATATGGTTTTCTTTTTTTTGTTATATCTCACAGTGTGGAAAGGCCTGGCACAAATCCCTCATTACACTAACAGCAACTATGCCCTGTGTCAAAAAGATGCTATCTCACATTTAGCAGGTAAGTTATTAATGGATTTAAATGTAACCTGTTAGTAATGAAATACGTTATTACTCGTTTGAAGTACAAAGTAAATGGTATATATTCTATAAATAGCACTGAAGTGTTCCGATAAATGTCCGGCATTTTGTATTTAATTTTCTACATCAGATGCATATAAAACACGTATGGCAAGCCAAGGTAGCATTTATTCATTGAACAGTATTGATCAAGTAATCAACCCCCCCCCCCCCCCCCCCCCCCCCCCAAAAAAAAACCCAATAAGATATCTTATTGTAAAATAGTGTTGTTTTTAATTATAATCTTATTTAATGTTAGCTTACTTGTACGTTTTATTGCCACCTTTGGTAGAATATTGATATAGTTTTCTCTGTTCTATGTAGTTCATCTCTAGATATCTATATGTGACGCTCAATAAAACAAGTCTATTATGATTGTATATATATATTCGTGGTCAAGGTTTGAAGTAGCGTACCTTTGGCGAACGATCAATCGGGTCTCGTATGTAATTAGAAGCCGAAGCCTAAACTTGTGAGAATTGTTTGATATTAAGTGACACATCATGATCTTACAGGTACAATAATGTTAAAGTCATGTGGACCTAATGATTAAATTACGGTATTACGTTACGAGATACGTTTGATAATTTGCTGCTGAGATAACTCCCGCCATATACAATGGATTGCAATAGGGACTAATTTTTCAGAAAATATCCACGAGATTACAAAAATGCTTCATTTTTTTTACCTGTTGCTTAGATATGAGTATGCTTGGTGACAGCTGAACAACATTTCATGCACGGAGGGATCATTACAATCTAATTAAGATATAGATGGTCATTCTCACAACGTTACGTGAACATCTAACAACATCCCATAAGGTGTCACGTCAGGGTAACCTTTTGGATTTGCCAATCAAATGACTACTTCCAGAATCTTGGAAGTGAATTTTATATGTGCTAATTAGCATGACTACAGTGCATAGCTTGCATAATCCGTCAATCTGTTTCGAGTCATTCCGTCCCACAAAGCATATAGCTAAATGCATGATGTGATAAAATGGTTTGCTTCAGATTCATGATGACGAAATGGTTTGCTTCAATTACATCGACAAATTGACAATTCGCCCTGAAAGTTAAATACACGTCTCAAAGGTCATCAGAACGTCGACAATTGACAATTCGTCCTGAAAGTGAAATACACGTCGCAAAGGTCACCCTGACGTGACCCCTTATGGGATATTGTGAGATTTTCGTGTAACGTAGTGAGAATGACCATCGAGATTTTAATGAGATTGGAATGACTAGGAATTCGTTCCTGTACTGCATCTCCGAAAAAAGAGTTGTAGAAAATTCATGATCGATTAAAAACAAGATCAAAATTATATACGTGTACGTCATCCTATCAATACCGTGATATATTGTTTATGATATCCTCTAACAAATATAACATATTTCATAAACTATAAATAAAATATCTTATAAACATATAAGATAGTCCATAAAAATGTAAGTTTTCTTATATACTTTGAAGCACTGGATCAACATTGCTCTTTGAATAAATTACAGCTTGGCTTGCCATGAACAAGTTATGTTAAATAAGTTGACAGTGAAGGTAACAATCAGACGTTATGGCCGACATCATGATCTCGTCAGGAAATATCCTAACTCCTTGTGTGGTATGACATCCGATGTGCTCGATGCTTGTGTATATGCCTAGTGGTTCCATTGTTAGCATCCCTTATTCTCATTTTGAGAGCATTACTTAATCCAGATTTTACCCGGTTTTGCATGACAGGTATCTTTAATGAAGCAGGATACACTTACTCTACTGGAACACATGGTCTTATAATCCTTGTACTTTGTACATGTTTCCATGTAAATCTGTATTTTACCCAGGCTTTATCGATTTTAATTTAGGATTACTGTTTCTTTTTAATGTATGATTTCTCTATCGTTTTTCTACCAGAACTCTATAAAAAGTCATACATCTACCAGTAAATAGGAAAGGGGACAAATATAGCAAAAAAGCAAACAGAAACAGGCTGGGGCATGGATGAAGCAAGTTATTAACCTCTTTAGAAAATGGGTCGGAATTGATCTGGAGCAGGGTATCGTACGTCGTGACTTTGTTTCGAGAAGGGAAAGGAACCACTTGGCTGCAATTTCAATTTTTGTCGTATTTATTGGTTTCCGTCTTCGTGTTGTTTTTACGATTGTTGTTTTGTTGGATATACTTGGTTTCCATTCAAATTTCTCTTGTGTATTCTTTAGAATATTTCGGATCATGTATGAATATTCTTTCATGTCAAGTATTGTTCATAAAAACATGGACTTATCAATAATGCTGAGTCATAAATGACAATATCATTTAAAACTAAATATATACAACAACTTTGTGGTCGATTCCAGTTTCAGTTTCTCATGCCACGCACAAATGCAGTTGCTCTCCAGTCAGCGTCAGTGTCGGTAAGTGTTTGCATTATATATTTTAGAAATTATTTAAATTGTTTTGATATTGAAATTAGCAAACATTTCATTCCAAGTGATTTTTTTTCAAACCTTACATAAGAATATTCTAACTTCCATTTGAATATCGTTAATCATAGACCTTCACACTCGATTCCATAACGATATTAGTAAATACTGTTTAACGTTTAATATATGTATAGATAACGAACATAAAATGAAACTCTCCCTTGTGCGGAATATCTCTTTAATCTTTCTCATTGAATTGTATAGACATTGTGCTTATCAGTGTTATATAATTCAGATAAATTCAAGTTCAACTCTCATAAATCGTGCAGAGTTAGAAAAGATAATAATAGTAATATAGTACATCTAGTAGAAAATAAGTTTGTCATACCTGATATAAGCCTATGTCAGTACAAAATTTGAAAAAAAATGCATTTTCAAACTATACATTGCATAGGATGATGTATATTTCATAATATTTGCAGCAACATCAACAATACCAACAACACTACCACCATCTTCCGTGGCTACTGTGCCCGGTAAGGTATTTTCCTTTGAAATCAAATGCGTTTGAAGCAGCCGTCTGTCTAAAACTGATTCGAGCTAGCAGGAATTGGTAAAGAAGCCCAGTGCTAAACACGGCCATCTAAATAAAGTTTAAATATAAGTTTAATCATAAATTTGTATATTTACATGCTTAAACGCATTTATGATAAGTTAAATTGATTTGTGAATGTGAATTTTATTTTCTTGAATAGATGTCAAAATGTGCAGCCCCCTTTCCTTGACGGTTGGGCTGGCATATGGCGCAATCGTAAAGGAAGGTAATTTTACGTGCAGTGATGGAAGCCACGCCCTCTCTGAAGCTGCGCCAATGAAATTGTGTAACGCTACTGATTCGTCTAACTGGATCAAAGGTCAACAGGCATGTCGACATTTTTATAGTCATTTCAAGCAGTGTTATATTTGCTTATTGAGGCATATATGCATCATATTCAAATATATTTTAAACATGCTTCTTCCAAAAAGGGTGTTTAAGGCTTATGAGCAAAATGTGTTGATATTAAATTTAGAGTGGACGTTAAGGAGTTAAAAAAAACCCTTGATAAACTGGTCCAACAATTTGAGTTTTATTGTTTAGATATTTGATAAGTTTGAAATAAATAAACAAGATATACATTCTGGGATACTAACAGCATACCATGTATTAGGCTCAGTGTCCATACTTATCATAGTTCCGGTAACATTGAAATTGAAATCATGCCATCAAACGTTTCAAAGAATTATAATGGAGTTATGCTTAATGTGTTAAATTGAACACTGGAGTTAAACAGGGTGGCAACAAATCAGTATTCCTCTTGGCTTACATATATAAATGATTGGTGTTATATTTAAGTCATATAACAAGGTATGTCAGAGGAAATATGATTATCCACAAATATAGGTGATACCCAATTGTGACAGTATACCTAAATACTCAGCCATCGCGTCCTTTGCCGGCCCTGTGTACACTCATGATGGTCTAGCCGGCGTGTTCCTCGGATGCAACGGTACTCATATGACTGTAAGTTACAGAAGAGAGAAATGGTTCTCATCAATAATAAAAACAAAACAAACAAAAAACACCTCTTTTTTTTCTGCATTTTCTGCCCGATGTGCACTTACTATACAGACATTCGCTGTATTCCATAGTATGATCAAGATATCATATTTTGTCACTACATTTATACTATAATTACATTTTAGATTTAGCATCATAGTTTCAGTTTGGATATTTAGTTGATGTACCTTGTTATTTAACCATGAACTCATGAAAATAATCAATGAACAGTGTAATATTACGTTGCTGCTGAAATCTATTTTCTTTGCGTGGCAGTTACCTTCTAAATTGCTCTATCTTATATATAGAGCACCTATTTATATTAACTATACTGCGTTATTTAGCTATTTGATGTTATATTTTAGAAACGTATGCAATTTTTGTGCCGAAATATAAATACGTATAAGAAACAATAAAACAATGACGTCACGAAAAATAGGCCGATATTTAATGGGTGAATATTATTTCTGATTTCAGATAGCCTCTGAGGACTGTACCCATGGTCTGTCTCTGTTTTATATTCCCGTGGACAGTAGAGATAGTTACATCCATTCCGCCCGTAATTATTACACTTTAAAGTGGTAACTGGATCTGTGATGGACTAGTTACTTCCCTCAAGACTTGGTTGCCTCCCTTATTATACCGTCTGAATGTTATCAACTGATTTAATCAGTTATATTTATTATTAGATTAAATTTTTATTGCATCTGTAGAATAGTTTTTGTGTTTCCCCTTTATACGTACAGCTTGGAATATAGAATGGAAGTTTATCAAGGTGATTTATTAGCGAGACTGAAAGTTCAACCATTACTGCGCAAATTAACAAAGGCGTGCTGATAGCTGAATAATTACGTGGACACATTACATTATTAGCATTCCATGGACAAATTAATACTGTCGGACTGCGGGCTGAATAATTACATAGACAAAATAGCACTGGCTGAGTGATAGCTCAACCATTACACGGACAAGATGCACTGTCAAACTGATAGCTGAACAACTGATATATTAACATTGGCGGACTCATAGATGGACAACTATATGGATAAATTAGCATTTTCAGACTAATAATTCAAGTATCACATGTTCAAATTAGCATTACTTGCCTGATTGCACAGTCGCTACATGGCCAAATATGCATTTTGCGGATGATATCTCAACCGTTGAATTATCATAATAGCGATACCCGAGAGCTCATCCATTACATAGTCAAATTAGTATTTTGTGATTTCTCGGCCATTACGTTGTCAAATTAGCTTTGGATGATTTATAAAACATTACATAGTTAACTTAGCAATTACTGCCTGACATCTAAACCATTACATGTTCAAATTAGCATATTGCATGATTCCCCAACCATGATATTTTCAAATAGGAAATGGCTGCATGATATCTCTACCATTACATGGTCAAATAAGCAATGGATGATTTCTCAACAATGACATTATCAAATTAGCAATGACTGTCTGATATACGAACAAGTACATTATCAAATTAGCATTGACTGCCTGATATCTCAATAATTCCATCGTCACATAAGCACTAGATGATGTATCTACCATAACCTTATTAAATTGACACTGCCTGGTTGATATCTCAATAATTACATGGTCAAATTAGTAATGACTGGTTAATATCTCAATATTTACATGGTCAAATTAGCAATGACTGGTTGATATCTCAACTATTTCATGGTCAAATTAGCAATGACTGCCTGATATCTCAACTATTTCATGGCCAAATTAGCATTGACTGCCTGATATCTCAATAATTCCATCGTCACATAAGCACTAGATGATGTATCTACCATAACCTTATTAAATTGACACTGCCTGGTTGATATCTCAATAATTACATGGTCAAATTAGTAATGACTGGTTAATATCTCAATATTTACATGGTCAAATTAGCAATGACTGGTTAATATCTCAACTATTACATGGTCAAATAAGCAATGACTGCCTGATATCTTAACCATTACATGATCAAATTTGTAATGACCGCCTAATATCTCAACCATTACATGGTCAAATTAGGAATGACTACCTGATATCTCAACCATTTCATGGCTAAAACAGCAATGACTGCCTGATATCTCAACCATTACATGGTCAAATTAGTAATGACTGCTTGATATCTCAATAGTTGCATGGTCAAATTAGCAATGACTGCCTGATATCTCAAATATTTTATGGTCAAGACAGCAATGACTTCCAGATATCTCAACCATTTCATGGTAAAAATAACAATGGCTACCTGATATCTCAAAAATGTCATGGTCAATTTAGCAAAGACTACCTGATATCTCAACCATTTCATGGTTAATTTAGCAATGACTACTTGATATCCCAGATAACAGTGTCTGTGGATTAGTATTCAGCATGTCGGCCCATCTGTTGCTGCTTGCACCGTATGCTCAAATCTGAAAAATCCATACAGAACAGTATACCTTTAGATCAGTCTAATCAGATATCAATCTAGATAAAATATGTTGACACGAATTAATGTATGTTTATATATTATATTAAAGAAATTGCTCCCAAATCGACATGTAGTCATCCAGCATTCGTACACATAAACACAACTTTTGTTACGCTACATATCACGCTAACATATGCTATACAGTGTCTTGGATTTAGAACCAACACCCTATGGTCTCTCTGCGTGGCAGTATTGGATATGGATAAACATGTATAGGAGAGGTGAATGTATGTTATTATAAAATCAATAACATGTCTGTAATTTAACAAGGACCGTTATGATCCACGTGTCTCGGAACATCACTCAGACAATTAGTAAACAAACGAACATGAACACATCCTAGGGCGGAAGTTTAATTGTATTTACTTATGTAACCTGTTTGTATATTGCCGAAGGTTTTTTTTCTGAACAGCCAGGAGGCGATTTGTAAAATCCATAGAACGTATATTACAGGTAAGGAATAAGAGACAGTTTGTATCCAGCTACATACATCACTAACTGGTAAGTGATTGCGAATATTTTATAATCATTTTCATGTAATGCTTTGATTTGCAAAGTTAGCGAAACTTTCACAAATTTTGCATATTTCTCTTACATATTCTCATTAATATTTAATGCGTTATTTCACATCCATGCCATGTTTTAACGCATTCAAATAGCGACACAGTTCAGAATCAGCATTTGTACTTGACGTTCAATATTGGATTACAGGGCTATTGCACTCTTCCATCTAGATTATGATTTTGTTGTTTTCTCTTTTTTACATACTTTGAGATGTCTCACTCCTTTAGCCCCTTATCATCACTGATTATTCCTAAAAGAGTTAAACAACTGTAAGCAGCAACTTAATTCATTTTGGGTCTACGGTATATAGCTACCAATTTGTATTGAAAGGTGTTAATATTTTTTGTCTTACAGGTAATTCTTTAGATATGTATTAATTGCCAAAAGCAACACTTAACTATCAGAGTACAATAGCTAAAACTTAATTTGACCTGTGTTATCATTAACGTTGTTTTTAGTTTTGTAAATAAAGGTATTATTAATGGGTTGTTAGGAGTGAAGTTATCTCACACGACATAAAAATGTAGTTAATACAGACAGTAGATATGCATGCTGATCTTATTGTAGCAATTCATAAGACGCGACCACATTTACATCAAAGACTTTAAATATAAAACAATTATTGGGAAGAATACAAACTTGACGTATTTTGTGCGTACCTTTCTAATCTGCTATAATCTTTTTGAATTATGATTTCGTTATCATGAAGGTATGTTCGGTTGTTTTCTAACTATTGATTATTTAAATGTAAATAATCAATCATAAAGGAATGTCTTTCATTACATTAAACATTTAATAGAAAGGAAGCATAAAGCAAAAGAATACTGACGTGTAAGCAACACTGTATTTCATTTTTTTTTTAAATGTGCAAACTTCTCCTGTCTCTTTGACGCCACCAGAAATACCACGTTCTTAAAATGAGAATCATGGTGATTTTCTTCAACTTAACGGACTAGCAAATGCATCTGACTATTTATAGAAAAAATCCAAAACGACAACAGACCTAACCACCTGGCGTTCATAAGTCTGCATACCTCCATGTCATGTGACGTTTTCTGCCAGTTGTCCTTATCTATCCAGAAGCTTTAAAATTGTCATCATTATTTTGGAGTGACTCGCCATGGTAATATGGAAATTGTAGATATACGATATAATTTAAACCGGTGTATACATGTAATATAAAAAATAAAGCTAGGTAATCAATTTAAATATCATTTTTATTCGATATATGATAACACATGACCACATACGTATATCTTCCGACCATATGTCACCTCTGACAATACAACCTTAGACTGTAGTCTGTTTGAACAATTCATTGATTAAATGTGAGTCAGTAACAGATGTGTAGCTTTTTCTAACATAAACATAATAAGTTCATGTGAAGTCAATATTAACATTTAATAGTGATATTCAAAACAAATATTAAAAAGAAACAATTGAATATTTAATGTTAAAATGTAGATCTCTATCTCATTTCAAAGTCACATATAGCCAGGTTTATAACATGAAAGCAAAAGCTGCACTTTACATTCGGAATGGCATTATCTCAGTGGTGAATGAGTTATTGAGCGTAGTTAAAGGCAAGGATAGAAAGTATTGATCTTATTCGTGTTATCTTAAATATCAATTTTCCTGGGGGTAAGTACTATATAAAGTCAATATATATATCTTGTTATTTACATACAACACGTCATTAATGTAATATACAGTGAAACTCGGTGACGGATAAAGGTCGCCGTAATATCTTGCATACAAAATATACCAACACAATACAGAAACTGAAAGAATAGCGATAAATAGTAATTACATAGATCCTGTACAAAATAGAACAACACTATGAAGAAAAACATGACACAAAATACTGAAATATTAGTTTAAACGTTATTTTATTCAACAAGACACAATAACATTACATATACAGAAAATTGCAAATGGGATATTATTTACAATCAAACTAAACTCTTAAAATAATGTCATAGAATAAGTACATTGTCTGAATATGTATAGATTACTACTGCAAATTAATAAATACAAGGCAAAATATAGCAAAATAATATAATTTCAATGGCAATTACACTAAACCCTTAAAACAATGATGTCATATATTAAAGTACGTTGTATGAGCATATAAATTGCTACTGCAATAAATACAAAGCAAAACATGTCAAAATGATGTAATTTTAATTAAACAATTAAACGCTTGGTAAATTGTATTTAATAACTAGATCAATGCAATCTGGGTGACAGATAAATAGAATGACGCCCGTTAGGAAAGGGCGTCATGAATATTTATCTTTCATCCCAGATTGCAGTGATCTTGCCAATAAATGACAATCTAGCAAGCGTTTAATTGTTATATTTACATTAAGATATGTTAAACTTCACTTTCTCTTTGCTAAATCTGGGGTTTAATTTCAGCTATTCCCCTGTTTGTTCAATTCAAAGAATGGGACATGTGAAATCGATTTCATTGTAGTGCTTGGTTTGCATTCAAATTGATGTGTAATACAAAGCATCGGCGTGACTATGATAAATAAAGCACCAAAATGACGTCATATTTACGCGATTGTTCTAAGTCGAAATCCTTGCTAGGTTTCATTCACCTTCAACTCATTGCCAAACATTTATTTGACGCTGACGGAATTGACGTGATGTGATCTGGGCTGCATTTATACAGTGATCAATACCATCTGGTTTAACACAGGAGTAATGGGAGACTGTCACACAAAATCTTGGCGCAATTAAACTAAATTCTAAAAATAATGATGTCATATTCATGTATTAAGTACATTGTATGAATAGTCATAAATTACTACCGCGATAAATATAAAGCAAAATATGGCAAAATGATGTAACTTTAACGGCAATCAAACTTAACTCTAAAAATAATTATATAGACTTAGTATATTGTATGAATATTTATAAATTACTACTGCAATACGTAAAAAGCAAAATATGGCAAAATGATGTAACTTTAATGGCAATCAAACTTAACTCTAAAAATAATTATATAGACTTAGTACATTGTAGGAATATTTTTGAATTACAAATGTACTACTGCAATACAAACAAAGCAAAACATGGCAAAATGATGTAACTTTAATGGCAATCAAACTTAACTCCAAAAATAATGATATATTTAGTACATTGTATAAATATTCATGAATTACTATACGTCAGCAAATATTTAAAAGCAATAAATACACATACACATACAGCGTGCCACACGTTTCCCTCTAAAGCGACTTCAACAGTTATCCACATTATTGGTGTTAGCTACTAAGACACGCTGGTCCTTCTAGGAATAGATTCAGATTTCAGATTTTATTCAACACTCAGACACATAAGATATGTGTAACATGAGGAGGCATACAAATACATTTGACAGAATGGACAGTTAACTTTGGTAATAACAGTTACATGTACATGTGTGTATATAATAACACCAGCCACACACACACAATGCATACGTTCAAAAACATAATATTCTCATACATGAGCGTGTAATTATACAATTTAGACACGCGCTCGCACACGCACCTATATATAACTCATTCTTATAAATATACACTATGTTTATAAATGTATAAATTATAAACAGCTTAATATTTAAACCAGAATAGATGAACATTTGCACAAGAATTAATTACAAAAGAGGAGACATTTTGGTTACGAAAATAGATAAACCTATCAGAACTTGTTGGTTGCATATTGATAAAAAACCCTTTAACTTATCGATATTTGGGTTTGTATAATAATAGCGAGGTATATATTTGTTTCTTAGGGAAGATAAAGCAGTATTGTTGCATACAAACAAGTAATGAAATTCGTCGCCAATACTTTCCGCGCATAAATTACATAAACGATTCTCTCTAGAGATATTATACCATCTACCCGTTTCTATTGGGAATTTAACATTCGAAGTGCGCAGTTTTGTTATTTGTATTCTGGCATGTTCTGGCAGATTTAGTAAATATTTTTCTATACAAAATTCTGTTTTGAAAACAGAGTAGAATTGTCCACGAGATGAGTTAGCACAGTCGGAAAACCATCTTTGTATAAACTGATCAATCAAACGTTGTTTCAAAACATCTTTGTAGAAATTATCAGGCATCTGTATTTTATTATCAAATATAAAAGAAAATCCAGTTTCGTTAAAAATATTTTGTAAACATTTAATCCATTTAAAGGAAAAACTAGCGTCATTTTGCAATTGTAGGGCTAATTGTAATAGAATGCTACTTAATTTATTATCATTGCTTAACAGTCTATTCCAAAAACATACCAATCTTAATTTAACATTTATTTCTAACGGCACACGACCTAGCTCACCATAAATCATAAAATTTGGGGTAGTAGACCTCACTTTCAGAATCCTTTTGCAAAACTTAAGGTGAAACTGCTCGGTCATTTTCAAATTTTCGAATCCCCATACCTCTGACCCATACAATAGGATCGGCTCTACTAAGGAATCAAAAAGTTTTAGTTGTATATCTATCGGAAGAGAAAGATTCCTGATTTTTTTATATATAGAAAATATTGACTTTTGAGCCTGATCGATCAGTCTACGTCTCGCGTTGACAAAATTGCCATTGTAATTAAACGTAATTCCTAAGTAAGTGAAATTATCTACATTTTCTAAAGTTTCATTTTGCAATAAAAATACATGATGTTGTTTGCTTTTTTTCTTACAAAATACCATAACTTTTGTTTTATTTATATTAATTTTAAGCTTCCAAGTTTCACAATAAATCTGAAATACATTTAACGCACTTTGCAATAGATGCTTCAACTGATCAGGAGGAACTATTGTAAAGATAAATCATACGATAATCAGTCTTTACTCTTTGTTTAGATTAGTGAAAGTTTGTAACATGAAACTATATTAATACCGTAACGGGTTTGTGTTCTCCATGTGTAGATAACAGTATTGCTAATATGATATCAAATATTAATACCCTATGAATTATGTTTTTTAGGATAAGCCATCATGAGTGATTCACATACACCTGTACATGTTTCAAGGTTAGAAAAGTAAGTAGTCTTTCTTCTCTTTACCAATGCATTCTAACAACAATACAGAAGCTAACAGAGAGCACTTCGCTACAGTAGATTACATCATTACAGTAGATAACAGTTTGTTACAGTAGATTACATCATTAGAGTCGATAACAGTCTGTTACAGTATATTACATTATTATAGTAGATAACAGTTTGTTACAGTAGATTACATCATTAGAGTAGATAACAGTTTGTTACAGTAGATTACATTATTACAGTAAATAACAGTTTGTTACAGTAGATTACACTATTAGAGTAGATGACAGTTTGTTACAGTGGATTCCATTATTAGAGTAGATAACAGTTTGTTACAGTAGATTACATTATTAGAGTAGATAACAGTTTGTTACAGTAGATTACATCATTACAGTAGATAACAGTTTGTTACAGTACATTACATTATTAGAGTAGATAACAGTTTGTTACAGTAGATTATATCATTAGCGTAGATAACAGTTTGTTACAGTAGATTACATCATTAGAGTAGATAACAGTTTGTTACAGTAGATTACACTATTAGAGTAGATAACAGTTTGTTTCTGTATATTACATTATTAGAGTAGATAACAGTTTGTTACAGTAGATTACATCATTAGAGTAGATAACAGTTTGTTACAGTAGATTACATCATTAGAGTAGATAACAGTTTGTTACAGTAGATTACACTATTAGAGTAGATAACAGTTTGTTACAGTAGATTACGTTATTAGAGTAGATAACAGTTTGTTACAGTAGATTACATCATTACAGTAGATAACAGTTTGTTACAGTACATTACATTATTAGAGTAGATAACAGTTTGTTACAGTAGATTACGTCATTAGAGTAGATAACAGTTTGTTACAGTAAATTACATCATTAGAGAAGGTAACAGTTTGTTACAGTAGATTACACTATTAGAGTAGATAACAGTGTGTTACAGTAGATTACATTATTAGAGTAGATAACAGTTTGTTACAGTAGATTACATCATTAGAGTCGATAATAGCTTGTTACAGTAGATTACATCATTACAGTAGATAACAGTTTGTTACAGTAGATTACGTCATTAGAGTAGATAACAGTTTGTTACAGTAGATTACATTATTAGAGTAGATAACAATTTGTTACAGTAGATTACACTATTAGAGTAGATAACAGTCTGTTACAGTAGATTACACTATTAGAGAAGGTAACAGTTTGTTATTGTAGATTACATTATTAGAATAGATAATAGTTTGTTACAGTAGATTACACTATTAGAGTAGATAACAGTTTGTTACAGTAGATTACATTATTAGAGTAGATAACAGTTTGTTATTGTAGATTACATTATTAGAATAGATAATAGTTTGTTACAGTAGATTACACTATTTGAGTAGATAACAGTTTGTTACAGTAGATTACACTATTAGAGTAGATAACAATTTGTTACAGTAGATTACATCATTAGAGTAGATAACAGTTTGTTACAGTAGATTACATCATTAGAGTAGATAACAGTTTGTTACAGTAGATTACATTATCAGAGTAGATAACAGTTTGTTACAGTAGATTACATCATTAGAGTAGATAACAGTTTGTTACAGTAGATTACATCATTAGAGTAGATAACAGTTTGTTACAGTAGATTACATTATCAGAGTAGATAACAGTTTGTTATAGTAGATTACATTATTAGAGTAGATAACAGTTTGTTACAGTAGATTACAGTATTAGAGTAGATAACAGTTTGTTACAGTAGATTACATCATTACAGTAGATAACAGTTTGTTACAGTAGATTACATTATTAGAGTAGATAATAGTTTGTTACAGTAGATTACATTATTAGAGTAGATATCAGTTTGTTACAGTAGATTACATTATTAGAGTAGATAATAGTTTGTTACAGTAGATTACATCATTAGAGTAGATAACAGTTTGTTACAGTAGATTACATTATTAGAGAAGGTAACAGTTTGTTACAGTATATTACATTATTAGAGAAGGTAACAGTTTGTTACAGTATATTACATTATTAGAGTAGATAACAGTTTGTTACAGTAGATTACACTATTAGAGTAGATAACAGTTTGTTACAGTAGATTACATTATTAGAGTAGATAACAGTTTGTTACAGTAGATTACATTATTAGAGTAGATAACAGTTTGTTACAGTAGATTACACTATTAGAGTAGATAACAGTTTGTTACAGTAGATTACATTATTAGAGTAGATAACAGTTTGTTACAGTAGATTACATTATTAGAGTAGATAACAGTTTGTTACAGTAGATTACACTATTAGAGTAGATAACAGTTTGTTACAGTAGATTACATTATTAGAGTAGATAACAGTTTGTTACAGTAGATTACATTATTAGAGTAGATAACAGTTTGTTACAGTAGATTACATTATTAGAGTAGATAACAGTTTGTTACAGTAGATTACACTATTAGAGTAGATAACAGTTTGTTACAGTAGATTACATTATTAGAGTAGATAACAGTTTGTTACAGTAGATTACATTATTAGAGTAGATAACAGTTTGTTACAGTAGATTACACTATTTGAGTAGATAACAGTCTGTTACAGTAGATTACATTATTAGAGTAGATAACTTTGTTACAGAAGATTACATCATCATAGTAGATAACAGTTTGTTACAGTAGATAACATCATTAGAGTAGATAACAGTTTGTTACAGTAGATTACACTATTAGAGCAGATAACAGTCTGTTACAGTAGATTACATTATTAGAGTAGATAACTTTGTTACAGAAGATTACATCATTAGAGTAGATAACAGTTTGTTACAGTAGATTACATCATTAGAGTAGATAACAGTTTGTTACAGTAGATTACATCATTAGAGTAGATAACAGTTTGTTACAGTAGATTACATCATTAGAGTAGATAACAATTTGTTACAGTAGATTACATCATTAGAGTAGATAACAGTTTGTTACAGTAGATTACATTATCAGAGTAGATAACAGTTTGTTACAGTAGATTACATCATTAGAGTAGATAACAGTTTGTTACAGTAGATTACATTATCAGAGTAGATAACAGTTTGTTACAGTAGATTACACTATTAGAGTAGATAACAGTTTGTTACAGTAGATTACATCATTAGAGTAGATAACAGTTTGTTACAGTAGATTACATCATTAGAGTAGATAACAGTTTGTTACAGTAGATTACATTATTAGAGTAGATAACAGTTTGTTACAGTAGATTACATCATTAGAGTAGATAACAGTCTGTTACAGTAGATTACATTATTAGAGTATATAACAGTTTGTTACAGTAGATTACATTATTAGAGTAGATAACAGTTTGTTACAGTAGATTACATCATTAGAGTATATAGCAGTTTGTTACAGTAGATTACATTATTAGAGTATATAAAAGTTTGTTACCGTAGATTACAATATTAGAGTAGATAACAGTTTGTTACAGTAGATTACATCATTAGAGTAGATAACAGTTTGTTACAGTAGATTACACTATTAGAGAAGATAACAGTTTGTTACAGTAGATTACATTATTAGAGTAGATAACAGTTTGTTACAGTAGATTACATTATTAGAGTAGATAATAGTTTGTTACAGTAGATTACATCAATAGAGTAGATAACAGTTTGTTACAGTAGATTACACTATTAGAGTAGATAACAGTTTGTCACAGTAGATTACATTATTACAGTAGATAACAGTTTGTTACAGTAGATTATATCATTAGCGTAGATAACAGTTTGTTACAGTAGATTACATCATTAGAGTAGATAACAGTTTGTTACAGTAGATTACATTATTAGAGTAGATAACAGTTTGTTACAGTAGATTACATCATTAGAGTAGATAACATGTTGTTACAGTAGATTACATCATTAGAGTAGATAACAGTTTGTTACAGTAGATTACATTATTAGAGTAGATAACAGTTTGTTACAGTAGATTACATTATTAGAGTAGATAACAATTTGTTACAGTAGATTATATCATTAGAGTAGATAACAGTTTGTTACAGTAGATTACATCATTAGAGTAGATAACAGTTTGTTACAGTAGATTACATCATTACAGTAGATAACAGTTTGTTACAGTAGATTACGTCATTAGAGTAGATAACAGTTTGTTACAGTAGATTACATCATTAGAGTAGATAACAGTTTGTTACAGTAGATTACGTCATTAGAGTAGATAACAGTTTGTTACAGTAGATTACACTATTAGAGTAGATAACAGTTTGTTACAGTAGATTACATCATTAGAGTAGATAACAGTTTGTTACAGTAGATTACATTATTAGAGTAGATAACAGTTTGTTACAGTAGATTACACTATTAGAGTAGATAACAGTTTGTTACAGTAGATTACATCATTAGAGTAGATAACAGTTTGTTACAGTAGATTACATTATTAGAGTAGATAACAGTCTGTTACGGTAGATTACATTATTAGAGTAGATAACAGTTTGTTACAGTAGATTACATTATTAGAGTAGATAACAGTTTGTTACAGTAGATTACATTATTAGAGTAGATAACAGTTTGTTACAGTAGATTACATCATTAGAGTAGATAACAGTTTGTTACAGTAGATTACATTATTAGAGTAGATAACAGTTTGTTACAGTAGATTACACTATTAGAGTAGATAACAGTTTGTTACAGTAGATTACATCATTAGAGTAGATAACAGTTTGTTACAGTAGATTACATTATTAGAGTAGATAACAGTCTGTTACGGTAGATTACATTATTAGAGTAGATAACAGTTTGTTACAGTAGATTACATTATTAGAGTAGATAACAGTTTGTTACAGTAGATTACATTATTAGAGTATATAACAGTTTGTTACAGTAGATTACACTATTAGAGAAGGTAACAGTTTGTTACAGTAGATTACATCATTAGAGTAGATAACAGTTTGTTACAGTAGATTACATTATTAGAGTAGATAACAGTTTGTTACAGTAGATTACATCATTAGAGTAGATAACAGTTTATTTCTGTATATTACATTATTAGAGTAGATAACAATTTGTTACAGTAGATTACATTATTAGAGTAGATAACAGTCTGTTACGGTAGATTACATTATTAGAGTAGATAACAGTTTGTTACAGTAGATTACATTATTAGAGTAGATAACGGTTTGTAACAGTAGATTACATTATTAGAGTAGATAACAGTTTGTTACAGTAGATTACATTAGAGTAGATAACAGTTTGTTACAGTAGATTACACTATTAGAGTAGATAACAGTTTGTTACAGTAGATTACATTATTAGAGTAAATAACAGTTTGTTACAGTAGATTACATCATTACAGTAAATAACAGTTTGTTACAGTATATTACATCATTAGAGTAGATAACAGTTTGTTACAGTAGATTACACTATTAGAGTAAATAACAGTTTGTTACAGTAGATTACATTATTAGAGTAGATAACAGTTTGTTACAGTAGATTACATTATTAGAGTAGATAACAGTTTGTTACAGTAGATTACATCATTAGAGTATATAACAGTTTGTTACAGTAGATTACATCATTAGAGTAGATAACAGTTTGTTACAGTAGATTACATTATTAGAGTAAATAACAGTTTGTTACAGTAGATTACATCATTAGAGTAGATAACAGTTTGTTACAGTAGATTACATCATTAGAGTAGATAACAGTTTGTTACAGTAGATTACATCATTAGAGTAGATAACAGTTTGTTACAGTAGATTACACTATTAGAGTAGATAACAGTTTGTTACAGTAGATTACACTATTAGAGTAGATGACAGTTTGTTACAGTAGATTACACTATTAGAGTAGATAACAGTTTGTTACAGTAGATTACATTATTAGAGTAGATAACAGTTTGTTACAGTAGATTACATTATTAGAGTAGATAACAGTTTGTTACAGTAGATTACACTATTAGAGTAGATAACAGTTTGTTACAGTAGATTACACTATTAGAGTAGATAACAGTTTGTTACAGTAGATTACATTATTACAGTAGATAACAGTTTGTTACAGTAGATTACATCATTAGAGTAGATAACAGTTTGTTACAGTGGATTACATTATTAGAGTAGATAACAGTTTGTTACAGTAGATTACATTATTAGAGTAGATAACAGTTTGTTACAGTAGATTACATTATTAGAGTAGATAACAGTTTGTTACAGTAGATTACATCATTAGAGTAGATAACAGTTTGTTACAGTAGATTACATCATTAGAGTAGATAACAGTTTGTTACAGTAGATTACATTATTAGAGTAAATAACAGTTTGTTACAGTAGCTTACATTATTAGAGTAGATAACAATTTGTTACAGTAGATTACATTATTAGAGTAGATAACAGTTTGTTACAGTAGATTACATTATTAGAGTAGATAACAGTTTGTTACAGTACATTACATTATTAGAGTAGATAACAGTTTGTTACAGTAGATTACGTCATTAGAGTAGATAACAGTTTGTTACAGTAGATTACACTATTAGAGTAGATAACAGTTTGTTACAGTAGATTACAGTATTAGAGTAGATAACAGTTTGTTACAGTAGATTACACTATTAGAGTAGATAACAGTTTGTTACAGTAGATTACATTATAAGAGTAGATAACAGTTTGTTACAGTAGATTACATTATTAAAAGATAACAGTTTGTTACAGTAGATTACATTATTAGAGTAGATAACAGTTTGTTACAGTAGATTACATCATTAGAGTAGATAACAGTCTGTTACAGTAGATTACATTATTAGAGAAGGTAACAGTTTGTTACAGTAGATTACACTATTAGAGTAGATAACAGTTTGTTACAGTAGATTACATTATTAGAGTAGATAACAGTTTGTTACAGTAGATTACATCATTAGAGTAGATAACAGTTTGTTACAGTAGATTACACTATTAGAGTAGATAACAGTTTGTTACAGTATATTACATCATTAGAGTAGATAACAGTTTGTTACAGTAGATTACACTATTAGAGTAGATAACAGTTTGTTACAGTAGATTACATTATTAGAGTAGATAACAGTTTGTTACAGTAGATTACATTATTAGAGTAGATAACAATTTGTTACAGTAGATTACATTATTAGTTGTTACAGTAAATTACATTATTAGTTGTTACAGTAAATTACATTATTAGTTGTTACAGTAGATTACATTATTAGTTGTTACAGTAAATTACATTATTAGTTGTTACAGTAGATTACATTATTAGTTGTTACAGTAAATTACATTATTAGTTGTTACAGTAAATTACATTATTAGTTGTTACAGTAAATTACATTATTAGTTGTTACAGTAGATTACACTATTAGTTGTTACAGCAGATTACATTATTAGTTGTTACAGTAGATTACATTATTAGTTGTTACAGTAGATTACATTATTAGTTGTTACAGTAGATTACATTATTATAGAAGGTAACAGTTTCATGGTATAACGGTCTGAGTCTTATCCCTTGCTGAAATACGCTATATAAGAATTTCATAGAAAAAACTACACGTGTCATATAATTTGCCTGAATACAGTTAACAATGATCCTTGGTTTTATATTACTGTACACCAAATTCACATTTACCATGAAGCATTTATTATTTTTATTTCGTATTTGGTGTTGACAAATATATATATTGTTGGCATTTATTCTCGAGTTTTCTTATGTAGCGAATCAAAATATAACCAAGATTTTATCTATTGTCTGGCTTCATCTGACCCCATGACTAAAAATATATCTAAATGAGTAATTAATCTTGTGTCTGTTCTGTTACATACTTTTAAAATCATGTCCATTTTCTTTACAGAGTAAAAGAAACTGCCAGTCACAGCCTCATTGCTCTATCTTCCATAATTACCGTCCTTTTTATGATTGGTCAGTGGCTTCAGTATAAATTCATCGTCATAGGAGATGACCTGTTCGTCAATATGAACTGTCTGATTCTACCGACATTACATTGTATCCTGGAAACTGTGACTTTTATACTTTTTTTCTCGATCAATACAATATCGAGTAAGGATATCAGCGACAAACTTGAAGGAATTGTTATATTTTTTGTTTGCCATACTTTTGGAATATTTTTATCGGAATACTTTACCCATCATTCCAAGAACTTATGTTTCACACCAGTAGCTTTTCTTGGCTTACTAATCTTAGTTCTACAGAATCGGACGTGTACTGGAATGTGGGAAACGCCTTTTGCATTAGTATGTCATTGTACGATGACGTGTGGCGCATTATTGATGACGTCATACCATCATGCCGACGGCACCGGCAATATATTATTTTCAGTATCTATAATATTTTACTTTAATTTGCGGAACATCATTATGAAGCAATTAGCAGCCGGAAATATACATCTCGTGCTGCGCATGCCCATGATATGTACATATGTGTCGATTCTTATGTTACTGATTTTTATTGTTGGACTTCTTGGGATTCCTAGCGTGACGTCATTTATCGTAACTGGATTGTTCTCCTCGGCTGCCTCGGTTGTGACGCTATATTTATTATTAGAAAATGTCTTCAAGAACTATTCGGTGTTCTTTGTAACAACACTACACCTGTGGAGCAGGATTTTACTGCAGATTATATGTGTTTCTCCGACAGCATATGGAACATTTATCACAGGGGGCGCTGCGGTTTGCTTTGCAACCATCGTATATCTCGCTTATAATTCAGATGAAAAGGACAAAAACATACCAGTGATTCTTAACAATTCCCCAAGAGGTAAGATTGATATTACTATTTCATAAACCATGAAATCATTTGTAGAATGATAATTCTCCAATTAGGTGAACTTAAAAGATTGTTATTTGCCTGTTATTGGTGTTCCTGATCATATGGGATAAGTACCTTAAGCATTAATATTATAGTATATAAAAGATTCCGATGTAACACCAAAAAGTGATCATCATTGAAATGATGAATAGTTTGCATAATATTGAACAATTAGAACTCACGCGTATTCCTATCTTTAAGATTTTATATCTATAACTAGCTAAAACATTTCCATTTTAAACAAGACTTTATACAATTTTTCTCGGTAATAATACAATGTTTATTCATTTGATATTTCACGGGTAAGACTTTGTATAGGTTCTTCAGAAGTTATATTTTGGTCTCATTTCAAGGGTAAAAAATATCTCCATTTACAACTTAATACAGTTTACTGAGAAAATATATTTTATGTTTGTTGTAGTGACCCAGTATGAAGTGTATACCCGGATGGAGTTTCTCATCTACATGGGATGTGTGATAGGGTTGGTTATATGTCTAATGCAGCCAAGTTTGAGCGACAGAGACCGAGTCAATCTCCAGAATATTGGAATATACAGTACGACCAAGGATAGCGTTAGGTAGCATGAAGTTAGCTGTCATTGAGGATTACTACAGCCAAATTCAACCGAAGAGACAAAGTCAATTCCCAAAGTTTTTTTTAACAGTACGAAACAGGAAATTGTCACATCAGCAATGAGTTTCATCATTGAACATATAATCATAGGTATATCAACAACTGTACAAATAACTTAAACCCTTATTAACGACGTCGAAAAGAGACAAGGTCAGTTCAAATTTACTGGACGCGGCGGACAAAATAGAAGTACAGAATTCACTGTGTGTTATCTCATTACTGAGAGGATTTAACACTAAAAACAACTACAAAAGTCAGACTTACTTTAAGTATCGGGATACATCAAGACAAGTATACATTAGATTGGTATACTTACCGTGTGAAGAAATATTAATTGAATAAAAACGAACGAACGTCATTTCATAATATACATATATGTAAGCTTTTTATGCCATCAATTACTATGGATGCAAATATTTTCTCTTGTCCAGAAACGCTGTCCTTTGGTCGTGGTTGCATGGTCTACCAACATAATGTAATATACATTTGTAACTTTTCCGGACTAAAGCTCAGTAATTTGTCAGATTATTTATATAATATGCAGTTCAATCCTCAGTTTAAGAGCCCCAGATCAATAGTTCGATGACCATATAGTGGTCGGCAAGACGAGTGTATCCTATATCATCGAATATTTACAATGTTTGTCCAATGGTGTAAGTTGTTAAATTTCGCTGGGGGATAATATTTCTCGATTGTCACAGTCAGGACTAGTTCTTGCGAATTAAATTTCGAGCATTTCCAACAATTCGTTGTAAACATTTCTTTCCATTTGTGAATACATACTAGCGGAAAAAAGCAGATATGGAAATTATAAATCTGCTTCAAACCATTATACGTAGTTTCAGCTTCATCTCGTCGCCTTCATCGAGTGGTGGAGAATTCATTATCTTAAATTCAAATCTCGTTCTTTATGAGATATCTTATAATCGAATTATATAAGATATCTTATAAATTTTCCTTTATAAGATATCTTATATAATATCTCATGATATATAAGATATATTATCAAATATGTAAGATATCTTATTCAATTTTATTTATAAGATATCTTTTATGAGATATCTTAAATATTTTATTAGATATCTTATAAAGCTTATGATATCTTATAAAGTTTATAAGATATTTTATAAAATTATATAATTTGGTAAAATCCGGGATCAGCGTTGCTCCGTTAATAAATGACAACTTGGCTTGCCTTATACGTACTTCCTTGATAAATTTGCTGAAAGCATGCAGCATCCAACGGGGTCATGCAAGCCAAGTTGTCATTTATTCACGGAGCAACGTTGATCCAGGATTTTACCAAATTATATAAGATATCTGATATAATAATATAAGATATCTTAAAAACTTAATAAGATATCATATACTTTATAAGATATCTTACATATTAAATGAGATATCTTACATATAAAATGAGATATCTTACACATTTTTCTTTATAAGATATCTTATATAATATATAAGATGTCTCATAAAAGACGATATCTTATATAATTTATAAGATATATCATAAACGATATAAGATATCTTATAAAGGAAATTAAATAAGATATCTTATAAAAGATATAAGATATCATATATTATATAAGATATGTTATAAACATATATAATTTGGTAAAATGCTGGATCAATATTGCTCCGCGAATAAATGACAACCTGGCTTGCCATAGGGTCACGGTCAGCTGAATCTTAATCGAGGAACATTTTCATCGTGCACGGAGGTAGCTTAGTGTGAAATTTAATTGAAATTAGACCACTTGTCTAAAAGTTATGTCATAAAAACCCAACATGCGTTTCTATTCGCTAGTATATATCAATACTCGTTTGATTTTTGTTTTTACGAACTATACAGTATACAAAAATATGGATTAGGCCTGTATGATGTTCCTAACTTCACTGACGAGTCCTAGAAGGACGAATTAACTGTATGATATCCCTAGCATCACTGACAAGTCATAGAACGACGAAACAGCTGTATGATGTCTATAGCATCACTGACGAGTCCTAGAAGGACGATACAACTTATGATGTCCCTAGCATCACTGACGAGTCCTAGAAGGACGATACAACTTATGATGTCCCTAGCATCACTGACGAGTCCTAGAAGGACGAAACAGCTGTATGATGTCTATAGCATCACTGACGAGTCCTAGAAGGACGATACAACTTACGATGTCCCTAGCATCACTGACGAGTCCTAGAAGGACGAAACAGCTGTATGATGTCTATAGCATCACTGACGAGTCCTAGAAGGACGATACAACTTATGATGTCCCTAGCATCACTGACGAGTCCTAGAAGGACGAATTAACTGTATGATGTCCCTAGCATCACTGACGAGTCCTAGAAGGACGAAACAGCTGTATGATGTCTATAGCATCACTGACGAGTCCTAGAAGGACGATACAACTTATGATGTCCCTAGCATCACTGACGAGTCCTAGAACGACGAAACAGCTGTATGATATCCCTAGCATTACTGACGAGTCCTAGAACGACGAGACAACTGTATGATGTTCCTGTATTGTGACGTTCGGCGTCAATTGAATCTGTTAATAGATGTATACTTGATGGAGCTTTAAACATTTTTGTGTATTTTGTATAAACATCTGTTGACATGTATTGTCTTTCTCGATATGTCATGATGATGGGAGAAAGGAACTAGAAACAACAATGTTGTGGAAGACACAATGAAATATACATTGACCATAACAATACAACCGCTCTCCATAACACGCCTCGGGATCGTCATTTGGTCCTCGAAAGCATACAGCTATACCATTTTAGACCTATATCTAGATCATTTTATGATTTAATTTTTTGTACTTTTTCTTTATTAAATTTGTTAACTCATTATGCATTTGCTCGTAGACGAGATAATTGCTTTTCTCATCTGCAACTCATAATTAAAAAAAAATACGTATTTCTGGAAAGCTGTCATACAAGTATAGCAACACCAAAATTACCCAACATCAGTATTTCTGTAATGTTGTGATATCAACAATAATGTCGAACAATAATAACAATTCCCAGCGACTCACAGCAATGTTTAACGTTTTCTTTCACTTGAAAGTTCAGAAGCCCAATCAACAGATTCCCCTTGCGGACAAACTAGCCGGAAAAATTTAACATAACTAGGTATATAGAGTAAGGGTACGTGATTTCGTACAGGACGTGATTTCGTACAATAAATTGCTTTTTCTTATTTTTCAATCGATCGTCTACGATGGAGGTTTGAAATCGTTCCCACGGTAAACTACCGCCATAATACCTCTTCGGTGATGCTAAATATAGAATAACCTCGTTTTCAAAAGGGCACTAGAATTTGCATATTGTCGTCTGCAGAATGGGACCGAGGTAACTTAAAAACATAAATTGAAAAATAATCTAGCCAGCTGACCTGTGATAATTGTGTGATTATTGAAAACAGATAATATTTTACCATTTTCATCAAAAATATTTTAATAAGAAGCCCCAATAATTTAAATAACACCGTATATTGACGTACAAGTCCAATCATCGACAGGGCAGATATCGAAGGGACTATTCATTATTCCGAAAATGGTTGACATAATTATTTGTTTTTTGGTCTTAAAAACTGCACGGAGCTTTAAAATTGTTTATAACAATTCCAGCCAGATAATCCTTAAAAAATATATGTATTGTAGTTGCTGTATTCCCACAGAACAGGTCGATGGCATCACAAAAAGTGAGACGTTTTTAAAAAAAGTTCATATTTCTATCAAAAGGCATTTCTATTGTTTGAAAATCGGCAGACCTGGTTAAAATATGCTGAATTAAATCTACATATGCTAACATTTGACATATTTTCTTAGAATCACACATTTGAAGGGTGTACGAAATCACATTCCCAAATGCAAATATGTTTAAAAAGTGTACGAAATCAGATAACAGTTACCTTCACTCTATAGGGAAATAAATAAACGGCGATGCGCGAGACCCGATTTCAGTCTTGCAACAAATCGTCATCTTTTGAAGTAGGCATGTATGTGAGAACGCATTGGTCAAGCAGATTTTAAAGAATAACCAACACTTTGTCATAAAACATCCACAATATTGGCACGAAGTGAAAGTTTTCGTTAAAACCTGGCGATTTCATGCAAGGTTAAAAGAAGGAGTCGGGTGTTCTAATCCATATTCCCCTCCTCCAAAGTAAACTGATAACACGGAATTCGCCTGTGGACATTAACTACAGAAAACAAGTTTCTTTTCAAAGTTTTTATTTCTTTGATAATAATAAATTGATATTTTGCTCACTCGGAACGAATATCATCTGGATAGCATACCTAGCAAAATACTCATTCCTTGGGGATGAGAACCATACAAAGGGGGTGATTACAACATTCATATATTAAATATCACCAGGACATAGCTAACATTCAATAAATAGGCATAACACAATCAATGACGTCATCAATTCTGAGGATTGGTACAACATCAATACAAATTGCTCCCAATTAGAGGAGTGTCGAATAAAAAAACTATTTATAGATATTTATCCGTGTGGCATGAATCACAACATCAAATAAGAATGGGGATTTGATAATGTACAGACGGGTTCTATTATCAAATACATATAACAAACACAATTTGTATATATTACATATTTTAGAGATATCTTGCAACATCTTCAAAATCGGTATTAACCAATATAAATTAAAAACGGACATATTTGTAGGTTCTAATTCATCAACGTTCTTATGAAGACAATAGCAAAATGACAGGCCAAAGGAAGAAAGAAATTTCACAACTTGAGATTTCTTTATTGGTCTAAGCTAAATTCAACAAATTACCCATATTTAGTATGTTTGTGAAAATGGGTGCATAGCCATGACGAATAGATTACCGTAATTTTATTTAAGCGGTAAGTTTATTTTAGCGGTAATTTTATTTTAGCGTTAATGTTATTTTAGCGTTAATGTTATATTATTTTAGGGGTAATTTTATTTTAGGGGTAATTTTATTTCATTGAAAATGTTATAGTTGAAATCTTATTTTAGCGAAAACGTTATTTTAGTGAAAAAATGTGTTGGCAGAAATCTTATTCGAGTTAAAACTTTTTAAAATATCTAGTGGAAATCTAACTTTTTATGGAAATCTTAGTATGATACATTACCAGGAAGCATACCAGATACCATTCTTACCAAATTTATGTAGAAATTTTCAAAATAAAAAATTGCATTAACACAATATGTGCACTTCTGCAAAACAAATGCTCACACAATTTAATTGAAAGAAAGTCAAAAGTATAAAATTTGTGTTGAAGATTTGAGCTACACTATGTTCTTAGGTAAAGTTTTCACAATACTATGGAATCTGTGTTGGAGATTTGGGTCAAGTAAAGCAGAAAAAATATGTTTACATTTTAAATATATCCATCTGCAATATCTATCTTATTTCTATATTTTCCTTTAGAATAACTTTACTTTGTGACTCTATGCAAAATGAACACATTTCTGATTTGGCATTGGTGTTCAACACTGTTTTCAACTTGAATTTACACATCATTATGCTCCCCAATAAAGACAATATAATTATACATATACACAATAATCTATCTTAGATTTGAACAGAGTTTGTATTCTGTTGCATCTTATCGAAAAAACACTGATAGTCAGCCCACCACAAAACTTCACAAGAATCCAGTAAAACACAAATAGCTTATCAACCACTCTATCTGTAAAGCCTGCAGCAGTCTAGAGTGATTTCAGTAACAAACAAACAACAACAGCTCTAGGCATACACTTATCAATATATACATAAATACACAACTGACAATACTATTGCTGAACATTTTACTTTGACACCAAAATTGTATTTTTGAAGAATTAGGATTTCTAATACCTACACTTTTGCATTTTGCAGTAAAATTTGATGCAATGAATGCATCAAAAACAGCCATGGGGAATTGGGCTTTCAATGCAAGTTTGACGACATTATTGGGAATTCTGTGCAGGGAAATTTGAACACTGCAACCATTTCACCGACACGTAGGTGTATACAACAAAAGATCAGAATGATACGTAGGTGTATACAACAAAAGATCAGAATGATACATAGGTGTATTCAACAAAAGATCAGAATGATACATAGGTGTATACAACAAAAGATCAGAATGATACATAGGTGTATACAACAAAAGATCAGAATGATACATAGGTGTATATACAACAAAAGATCAGAATGATACATAGGTGTATTCAACAAAAGATCAGAATGATACATAGGTGTATACAACAAAAGATCAGAATGATACATAGGTGTATATACAACAAAAGATCAGAATCATACATAGGTGTATACAACAAAAGATCAGAATAATACATAGGTGTATTCAACAAAAGATCAGAATGATACATAGGTGTATACAACAAAAGATCAGAATGATACATAGGTGTATTCAACAAAAGATCAGAATGATACATAGGTGTATACAACAAAAGATCAGAATGATACATAGGTGTATACAACAAAAGATCAGAATGATACATAGGTGTATTCAACATAAGATCAGAATGATACATAGGTGTATACAACAAAAGATCAGAATGATACATAGGTGTATACAACAAAAGATCAGAATGATACATAGGTGTATTCAACAAAAGATCAGAATGATACATAGGTGTATACAACAAAAGATCAGAATGATACATAGGTGTATACAGCAAAAGATCAGAATGATACATAGGTGTATTCAACAAAAGATCAGAATGATACATAGGTGTATACAACAAAAGATCAGAATGATACATAGGTGTATACAACAAAAGATCAGAATGATACATAGGTGTATACAACAAAAGATCAGAATGATACATAGGTGTATACAGCAAAAGATCAGAATGATACATAGGTGTATTCAACAAAAGATCAGAATGATACATAGGTGTATACAACAAAAGATCAGAATGATACATAGGTGTATATACAACAAAAGATCAGAATCATACATAGGTGTATACAACAAAAGATCAGAATGATACATAGGTGTATTCAACAAAAGATCAGAATGATACATAGGTGTATACAACAAAAGATCAGAATGATACATAGGTGTATACAACAAAAGATCAGAATGATACATAGGTGTATTCAACAAAAGATCAGAATGATACATAGGTGTATACAACAAAAGATCAGAATGATACATAGGTGTATATACAACAAAAGATCAAAAAACACTTCTCTTAACATCTGTAGAATAAATTTTGATAGTGACTACATTTTTCCATTTCAAATTGACTCATGATTTAGGTCCAGAACAAGAAGTTTTCAATAAGGCCTCGTTTATCATCAAGTTCTTTGGACTTTTGAAAAGTATATTCAAACAATATCATTTGTCTTATTGGTTGAAAAAAATAATATTCTTTTTAAAATTTTTGAAGTAAAGAAATGTTGAATAATTTCTGAAAACTTCAATTTATATTGCAACAAGCATTTTATACACCTATAACAAGCATTTCAAAGGAGGTACTACTTCTTACAAGCATTTTATCTAATATCTAATACAGAATCCTTTTATATTTATCATATATTGTATTGTTGGTAATATTTGTGGGGATTCAAATTCGCTAATATCACGCCAATAAATGCAAAAACAAATAGCCATCAAATATTCATATATACATACACACATATAGATAGAAATATTTACTGCAGAATAACAACAAGGCATGGTTGTGTGAAATCTGATACCCGTGACAGAGAACTAGGTCCTTCTTAGACAACTGTGAAATGTAAACCCCATGAAATTTGGTAACTATACAGTAATACAGTACATAATATGAAATTATGGTTGGGAATTTGTACCAAGTCACCATGTTTCATATAAGGGATATCATCACTTCTTACACTGGTGACAAGAAACTCAACTTATTCAGCTACACAGGGGCCGCGGTGGCCGAGTGGTTAAGGTGTCCCGACACTTTATCACTAGCCCTCCACCTCTGGGTTGCGAGTTCGAATGCTATGTGGGGCAGTTGCCAGGTACTGACTGTAGGCCGATGGTTTTTCTCCAGGGTACTCCGGCTTTCCTCCACCTCCCAAACCTGGCACGTCCTGAAATGACCTTGGCTGTTAATAGGACGTTAAACAAAACAAACCAGATATTCAGCTACACCCGTGACCCAGCAAGAAAATGTTGTCTCTTCCTCAACCTTCTTCGTGTATAAACAAATTTCACCAATATAAAGAATATACAACAGGTTGTTCAGGATTGTAATATCTCCTAATATGGAACTTTAAAATAAGACTCATGTAATACTTTTTTCCACAAATAAGTAGTTAATAATTACATATGGTTCATTAATCAATTTTAAAACAAATCTGTTCTTCATTCCTGAAGACCTCAGCTCATATTCATGAAACCATACTCATGCTCAAATACACATTTTGAACACAGCCTCAAATACTCCTGGTAACAAATCTGATATCCGATTTAATATTTTTTAATGATTTGACAGAATTTTGGAAATTGACTTCAGGAGTGATATTATTTACGACATTAAGGATTTTTTCAAAATTGCTATTCCATGATTAAAGTACGTTCAAAGAAAGTTGGGACAATTAAGCACAGAATATATGTTTGAGCATGAGAATGGTTTCATGACTATGGTCTCGGGGTGATGTAATAACACTTAATCTACGTTTTCATGTATATTCATGTAAATCTGTCAAGACATTGAAAATGAACATAACTACCAGGTCTTGAGAAAGAATCGCCATCTAATGATAACCCACACAAACTCAATTTATGAAAAATATCCAAGTTAAGTCAGAATTAATAATTTATTGTGAAGTATATATATATATATATATATTAATTTTTTTATAGGAACTGTATCCACTTGAAGCAATGAAAATCACGATTTTGATAAAAGCACCTTACGAAATTTCATTTATGAGTAGATGACTGAGTAGATGATTCTAGGATTTCTGGAGAATATTTTTGGAGCAGTTGAAAAATGAAATTATGAATGAGTAAACAATGTGTAATGAAGGACAAAAAGGCTTTACCAATTAAATTGGTACCACTTAACATTAATTGACAATTTTTTGGTCAAATTCGAGTTAATATTTAAATTGCAGAAAAAACATCAGATTTGTATGTGTTATACATGTATTACAATATTCACCTCATGTATAAATCTGCAGAATCAGAACATACTGATTCGCTCAAAAAGTGCAAAAATTATCTTGGTTGGTATTTTTTTTACATGCAGAGAAAAAATATTTTTGTACATGCATAAAAATAAACTAATCTTGCACTCAGTAAAAACAATTCTGAATCTGTTTTAGACAAGATACTTTGTATAGAATATCTGGGCAGTTTTCATTTCTCTATTAACCTATTAATCAATATACATGTGATCACACACTTCCAATGTAATTACAACCAAATTTATTCTATTATGTTCCTGCCCATAAAAGGCTTCTTCAGAACCTCTTTATAGTACAAGCGGAGGATACTAAAATGATGCAGTTGAAATGCACATGTATTTCACCTGGAAGACCAGGATATGATTAACTAATCACACATGAAAAGGTATGAGGGTCACCTGCCTGATCTAGTGTGGTTTTCCGCATACTCCAGCTTCCTCCCACAGGAAGACCCTTGCTTGGCCAAACCCTCGCTTGGGCAGACAAGAGTGACAAATATATCAAGTTATTTCACAGCTGTTGTAAAGAAATTGAAGACAGATTCTTAAAACCAAGCATCTAATTTGAAAGTACACTGTATAAACTTCAACATAATCTTACTACTTGTAGCATTTAATTCAAGCATTGTTAAGACCTTGTTGAATTATTTTTAATACAGATTTTGTCAAAAAAGATAAATGATATCAACTGATTTGGGATCATGAAAATATATCATTGGTTGGTATAAACCTATAAAACAAATATACATTTATGTAAAACAAAAATACAAAATCTTACCACTTTTAATGGTGTGTCAACTCAATGCTATTTTCAGCATGCATGAGTTTGTGCAGATATGTTTCCCTAACAACTTAATGCTAAAAAGAAAATAAAAAAAAAAAAAAAAAAAAAAGAAATGCGTAGAACAGTCAACTATGACATTTTAAAACATGATTTCATGATGATCTTATCGCAAGTCATTCAAGCATACAAAACATACAGAGTAGTTTCTTGAAACAATATTGATATTTCAAAGTAAACTTCTCAATCACTAAACAAGCACCATAATTATATAATAACTTTTTATGTAAACACAATAGATCAGTTTCCCATTTTATGGACCAACAAATAATCATCTACAAGACACAGACTGATATCCAGGAACATTTGGTTTTAAAGTCTTTTAAATGTATTTGTTGTGTATACAAGAATGAATGTCAGTATGAGAGGTCAGAATCTCTATCAAATAGAAAAATTCACTTTTAAAGGAAGCATGAATCTAATCTGGTCTGGCTTTACGTGTACAAATAGTTCCTACAGATAATTAAGATAATGCACCACACTGTGGACTGAAGCAAGTTCAAAGGAGATGTACATGAAGTGAGTTATCTCCCTTTGGAGATACATATAATTTTTGCAGTCCAAACGGTTAGACCACTTGGACCGGTGTTATTCATTCATGAAATAAAGACGGACCTGGAGATTTTATATTGTTTTCAGACGAGCCTTGACAAAGACTTCCCATGGCCTGTATAACATTTACAGGTCCGTCAAGATATATATTTGAAATATTACATTTAATAAACGAACAGGCCCTAACTCTTGTTGAAATAATAGTCAGGATTACCTGGCATAGTTTTTCTACTTTCCATTTCGCTTTGCTTCAAAATTACATTTATTCATGAGTGCAGCAGAAAAGACATTAAGGCAGGTAATCCAATCTAGTTAAAGTGTGTGATGATGTCTCTTTGTCCAGTCTAGTTAAAGTGTGTGGTGATGTCTCTTTGTCCAGTCTAGTTAAAGTGTATGATGATGTCTCTTTGTCCAGTCTAGTTAAAGTGTATGATGGTGTCTCTTTGTCCAGTCTAGTTAAAGTGTGTGATGATGTCTCTTTGTCCAGTCTAGTTAAAGTGTATGATGGTGTCTCTTTGTCCAGTCTAGTTAAAGTGTGTGATGATGTCTCTTTGTCCAGTCTAGTTAAAGTGTATGATGGTGTCTCTTTGTCCAGTCTAGTTAAAGTGTGTGATGATGTCTCTTTGTCCAGTCTAGTTAAAGTGTATGATGGTGTCTCTTTGTCCAGTCTAGTTAAAGTGTATGATGGTGTCTCTTTGTCCAGTCTAGTTAAAGTGTATGATGGTGTCTCTTTGTCCAGTCTAGTTAAAGTGTGTGATGATGTCTCTTTGTCCAGTCTAGTTAAAGTGTATGGTGACGTCTCTTTGTCCAGTCTAGTTAAAGTGTATGATGATGTCTCTTTGTCCAGTCTAGTTAAAGTGTGTGATGATGTCTCTTTGTCCAGTCTAGTTAAAGTGTGTGATGATGTCTCTTTGTCCAGTCTAGTTAAAGTGTATGATGATGTCTCTTTGTCCAGTCTAGTTAAAGTGTATGATGATGTCTCCTTGTCCAGTCTAGTTAAAGTGTGTGGTGGTGTCTCTTTGTCTAGTCTAGTTAAAGTGTGTGATGATGTCTCTTTGTCCAGTCTAGTTAAAGTGTATGATGATGTCTCCTTGTCCAGTCTAGTTAACGTGTTTGATGATGTCTCTTTGTCCAGCCTAGTTAAAGTGTATGATGATGTCTCTTTGTCCAGTCTAGTTAAAGTGTGTGATGATGTCTCTTTGTCCAGTCTAGTTAAAGTGTATGATGATGTCTCTTTGTCCAGTCTAGTTAAAGTGTATGGTGATGTATCTTTGTCCAGTCTAGTTAAAGTGTGTGATGGTTACGTCTCTTTGTCTAGTCTAGTTAAAGTGTGTGATGATGTCTCTTTGTCCAGTCTAGTTAAAGTGTATGATGATGTCTCCTTGTCCAGTCTAGTTAAAGTGTATGGTGATGTATCTTTGTCCAGTCTAGTTAAAGTGTATGATGATGCCTCTTTGTCCAGTCTAGTTAAAGTGTGTGATATCTCTTTGGAGTCAAAATTGCCCTAAATGAAGTTAGCTGTGTCGTATATTATTATTATGAATTAACACAAATCAAACAAAATTAAAAATAATGAAAATAACAAAAATATAATGACACAACATAAAACCTTAATACTGATTTGGATAAATGATGAAATAATAGGAAAACAAAATTTAACAAAAATGAGCAAATACAAAAAAATATATTTATATTTTGGAATGGCAGTACACACTTTTTTAATAAACTGATTTGATATCGTTTTGTATGACATTTTGGGATAATACATTATATTTAAGATACTAATAGCTATAGCATAAACAAATGAACATAAATTTCAAAGATGTACTAAATGTAAAATATGAAGCATTGTTAATCCTTGCATTTTATGCATTTTATCTAACAATTGAATACTGAACGATATCTGAATGAAGAGAGCTTTGAATGATATACACAAGACTATTGGCTACATTTGGCTTTTAATGTTTTAAATAAATAATGTTATATTACTGAGATTAAGTTCTGAGATTCGATATTGTTTAACATCGTATTTTGTTTAAAATCATACTTTCTCAAACAACTAATAAGACTTACAGAAATGTAATTAAATGTGAAGAGAATGGGCATGGGAGTGTTTGCTCATCATTCCTATTGCCCCAATAGATATGTAAAAAATATTGTTGTTCGTAGAAAACATCTGTACTCAAATGGACCACCCTCAAATGAAGGAAGCTCTTATTCCTTTGCCCGTCAGCCTATTGACTTAAGTCTTCAGCCAGAGTAACATATTAAGCAACATGGGTACATCACATTTAAACTTCATCACAATACTATAACATTCAATTAAGTACAACTCCAAAATGATATTCATGCACTCAAACACTTATACTGCCCTGGTAAGTTACTCTAACAGCAGTGAGAAGTTTTATTTATACATAAAAAATATATAATATTCAAAACAATGAAAAACTGAAACAGATGATGATGATGATCATTATCATGAGGAAACATTTCCTTCTGGGTACGTTATCAACATAAATATGACTTGTGACATTTAACGACTTTCGGTGTTCTTTCTTTTCGGAATTGGTTCCACACACACATATCGGGCTTTGGTAAAGTTTGGCTTTTAGACTTCTAATACTATAATGTAATTTGACATTAACTCAAGATTACAATGACTACAGAGCAAATCATTTAAATCTGAACACCACCAACTTCAAAATATCACACATTTAATCTGTTACCCACATTTTTGTAAAAAATCAAAAATTGAAAATGTACCTGTTCATAAAATGAGGTTATTTTGTGAACAGTCACAGTCAAACCTACCTAATTAGCGACCACCTGAATTAAAAGACTCCCTCTCACATGTAACCTTATTTTTCCCTCTCAAAGATATTACTTAAATTATTACCAGAATCTGGACTAAGATACCACCTGTCACATGTAACCTTTTTATTGCCTCCCTTGGAAAGTCACATATCACAGGTTTGACTGTATATTTTCAATGGTACATTTCCTTTTTTTCATCTTGAAAATAAATGGTCTGGGAGGTTATTTATAACCATTTCTCTGCCAATAACTTTTCATCAAAATACATGTCCTGACATTTTGTTTAAGCATGATTTGATTTCCGTTTATACTTTTTTGACATCAGAGTTTAGAGATAACCATTTTTCAGTACAGAAAAACAGCAGAATAAACTCTGAAAGCCATACAAATCATCCTATCATTTTCTTTCAGTGAGAATAACGTTGAAATTTCTCCAGGTATGGAGTGTCAGTCATCTTTGATTGCTAATCTTCCTCAAGGTACTCCACATAATACTGTGGGTCTTTGAGATAGTTTTTAATCTGTGTAGGGATGGGCAGTGTGTCTATGTGATCACGACGAACTTTCTGTAGGATTTGAAATCGACACATATGTTGAAGTGACTGCATCTGTTTGTAACGCGAGACGGGATGCAGCAAATGTACTGGCATGGGAGGCGAGCCGGGGCCAGATGGGCGGATAAAATACAAAAACTGGCCATTACGGGAGTTCTTCACACACTGTTCGATGAATTCACGGATGGTCGCTTTCCCATGAGAATCAGGTTGGGACCAAAAGCTGAACTTCCCTGCTTGGAGAAAAGAAGAAAGAATCCTTCTGTATTATATGATATTGTGTGCGAGCGTTCCCTCAGAAAATCAAATCAAATAAAAAAATTTATATATTCAATAAATTTAAAAGACTATATGTTCTTTTACTTTTCCTTGTATCAGGTATTCTCATACTTGGGTATTAAATACGGTTTTATCAAAATTAAATCCACTTAAAAAATCAAATGAAGTCGCTAGGGCTCTCGACAAAAAGTGAACATACGAATGTCTTACAGACCCACATAGGAATGGAATGCTATTTCTCTTATAGCCTAGGGTTGAGACAAGCTACACGCATTCTCAACAATTGTATGACATCACAGCAACAATACAGTGGCGTCATGGCAACAATACAATGACTTCACATCAACATTGTTTTGCATTGATGTAATGGCAAAATTAGATACATATGTGGGTAAACAGGGTAAGAGAAAAAATAATAATTCACCCCCGTGAGAGTGAGACAGGAGGAACCCAACCCTCAGGGTAAGATTCTACATGTACATTTGGCCTCACCCTAAATTCAGTGAAAGATTCTATTACCTGGTAATCTAATCTCCAGCAAAACACAAAAAAAATCTTAAAAAAAAAAAATTACTATACACCTGTGCCTCCCAGCTGTATGAAATATTATCCCCAGGTACATGTAACAACATATACTGATATAATTGAAATGTTATTATGGATATTTACCTTTGTGATGTTCAATACGCGTGTGATGGACTCGACCTTGCATGTTGAACGAGAGACTGAGAATGTAGCGGTCATCGGAACTGTCCCGCACCAGGAAGGAGCCATCTGGTTTGTTCATCAGTTTGATTTCTGCTTCGTCCCAGCTAAGAGGTCCCCAGTACCAACCGCACTGAAAGTCACAAATCAAACACACAGATCATATCTCCGTCATCTTTTTTTTTTTAAACTAAACCGATTCAGACCTCCAATCATCCTGGATACTCCAGGGTTTATGTTAAGTTTCTCTGCACCCTTGAAAAATGTCATAACAAAATTAAAAACTTAGTCATCGCAATAATGTGGTTGAAACAAAACAAGAATTCCCGAGAAGTGGATGTGTCGTCTGTGCAGAAAGTTGGGTGATCAAAATATAGCATGGAAACAGATTTTCTATTTTTAGTAACAGTGACCTTGACCATTGACCTTCAGACCTGAAAAGCAATCCCAAACAAGCACTTGTGGTAAGGAAGATCTGCATGAAGTTTGATTTTGATCTGCCCAAGGGAACTTGAATTATCGCGCGGATACCTCTGTGTGGACGCCACCGCCGACATAGTGATACCTATATGTTTCCTGCTTTTGCAAGTGAAACCAAAACTAATTTAATTCTCAGATCTCAAAGAGCCAGTTCGTTTTGTGCCTGATTTTGCCATGACATATTCCAGGAATAATGAGAGAGAAAGTGATTCATTATGTTGTCCTATCAGGAATCGATGATCATTTTCTCTGATAAATATAGACCATACAAACATTTAACATACCTGATTCAGATAAATTATCATTTTTTTCCAATCTAAAATATCAAGCAGGTAAACAAGTCCAATCAATGATTGCGAAGCTGACCGGCAGCAGCAATCACACTATGCAGTGACACTATGCACACACTATGCACTCATTTTTATGCAACATGTATAAGTATGTCATTTTGAAATTTCATGTCACATAACATCACTCCTAGACCTCTAATGGATGTATAAACCAAATTAGAAGGGTGTGGAGTTACAAGCTTTCAAGCTTTCCAAAAACTTTCCAAAAAAATGTGACAAAATCACATTTTTTTCAGCATGATTTTGCTATAACATCACTCCTAGACCTCTAATGAATGTATAAACCAAATTAGAAGGGTGTGAGGTGTATATTTTTGGACTTACAAGCTTTCCAAAAACTGATCCCAAAAAATTTTAAGTGGGGTGGGATGCCGACGCGGATGCCAGGGGTACAGCATTAGCTCACGGTTACTCGTAACCAGTGAGCTAAAAAACCTTAAAAGACTCCAAAATAAAGGTTGCTCTTGCTACTCAAAGAAAACCAGAAAATGTAAAGTAAGTAAGAAATGAAAGCTATATATATATATATATATGTGCAACAATTGATCCTGTGCAGAAGGGGTCAAAAGTGAACTCTGAGCCTTTAACGTTGACCAAGGACCACGAGAATGTGATAAGGTTGAGGGGTTTCTAGGGTTAGTGTATATTGTTGATTGGAATGGGGGGCTGCGGTGGCCAAGTGGTTAAGGTGTCCCGACACTTTATCACTAGCCCTCCATCTCTGGGTTGCGAGTTCGAAACCTACATGGGGCATGCGCAGTTGCCAGGTACTGACTGTAGGCCGTTGTTTTTTCTCCGGATACTCCGGCTTTCCTCCACCTCTAAAACCTGGCACGTCCTTAAATGACCCTGGCTGTTAATAGGACGTTAAACCAAACAAACCAAATTTAAACAAACCAAGTGATTGGAATGGAACAGGACAGGATAGACCGACATGTGTAATACTATATTCCCCCATCCCCATAAAATATGGTGAGGGTATAATTATCACCCAATTCAGCAACATCACAAACTCTAGCTTAGAATCAATAAAAGGTCATGATCAGCTATGAAAAATTCTGTAGAACAGATTTTATGTAGGTCATCTAGATCTCCCGGCCTTTAACTCCAAGGTAATAAAAGCCAGGATCACTGGACTACTTTATTTATCCACAAATATGCCCCAGTTAACAAACTAGATAAGCCCCGGCCCCTTCTTCATTGTTGCAGAATCATCAATTTCAAATAAGTAAGCTCAAAGTGATTCTTTCACACTTGGGGAGGGGGCTGATGATAAATATATATATGGTATCAAATTTTTACACTTGGGGAGGGGTCATATTTGAGGATAAATATGGTTCTGAACATTTACACTTGGGAAGGGGGCTTATTAGAGGATAAATACAGTATCACCTTTGGTAAATCTAAATCGGTGACAAACATTTACTAATGAAAATAATGAATCACAACATTATATCATAAATAGCATTTAATTCCATACTTACATCTTTAAGTTGGCGCATGCTTTCCATGAAGTCTCTTTGGCTTGCTGAAATAATTTTACATAAATCAAGAGTTGATAGCTTTTACACTTTGAAAATATGTTAATAATTTTTTTATGACCATATATATATATATATTATATATATATATATATATGGCTCCAGTGATATAGGATAAAACAAAAAATACATTGGTATATATGTTATCTAAATGTTAAGACTCTTTCATTGAAAATTTTGGTCTTAAAATTTCTATTGTCTTACTTCAAATTTGAATATAAGTTCAAATTGAACCAATCAATGAGGGACTTCACAGCAATTTCTGATTTTAATCAAAATACCCAATTTATTTTCAGCTAATCAAATAATATTTTATTCATCATTTGACTTAAGATACAATTATATTCTTTTTCACCTTTCAGGGATTGACAATATTAATCTAGCTATGAATTTGAAGAACTCAATTACCCAGTTAAATTTAAGTGTTTGAAGTGGCATTTTAAGTAATTACTTGAAATTAAATATATTTTATAAGGAGAAAATCATTCAAGAACCAAATGTGAAATACACACACATATATATATACTGGGCATGTGTTATTCTTCAATTTTATCTAGATCTGAAGTTATAATTATTTGGTTTCAATATTAATGTATACCATTCTTTGAACCAAGAATTATTCAACAAACATTTATTTAAATATTTAACATCATTACAAGCATTTGACTACAAAATGCTTTAACGGAATAACCATGAATCATTGATCAAGCACTATCATGGACACTCCTGAAAGGAGATTAGAAGTTTTGCGTATTTACTGTACAATATAGAAGAAATTTGACACAAAATGAGGGGAAATTGAAATTGTTTGAAACAAAAACCTCCTGATATCGTTTTAATTTACAGATAAAATGTAAAATATGAACCTGTTATATTTCTATCAAATTTCACTTCACATTTCGTTTTAAATAATAAATTTCTTACCTTCTTCTGGGTTTGTCCTTGGGATGATGGCAGGAGGTCGCGAGTCAAGACGTCTCATAAAATCTTCATCTCTTCTTGTTTGTAATGCTGACACTTCCACGGAGTACGGTCTGCGTTGTCGCGCTCCACGATTACCTATGTAGGCAGGGTGCATTACCGGATGTCCAGGATGGCGAAAATTTGTGTCCAGATCCTGCTGATCATCATCATCAACTGTTTCATAAACATTACTACACTGTGTTGAAGGAAGAATTGAGTGGTCTCGCGTTGAAGGTGAGCTCCGTAATTCTGTTGCGTCGTTTTGTGGTGGAGACTGCCAGAGCGACGGTGAAGGAGTATGGAAATGAGATCGTCGTTCACGTTCACCCTCGTAGTGAGATTTTGATCTTTTTAGTTCATTTACACTCATGTGAATGGGCTCTGGTTCAACCCACTGCTCATCAGACATGCCTAGTTCAGAGAGAGACATGTGAACTGGCTCCGTGTCCTGGTAGTAATAATCAGGAAGACGAGCAGAGGGACTCAGTGTGGATGCCGACGACACTCTATCATCACTTGGATCTGATATGGATTCTGTTTCCTGTTCAGCTGAATCTGTCTTAATAGTTTCTGATATGTCTGATGGCAGGTCATAATCCTGTGAAATGTCAATACTTAGAATGCCCTCTGTAATTTGATTGTTTGATTCTGAATTGCAATGAACACTTACACCTCCTGCTATTGACACAGCCATCTCATCTGCAAATGAATCGCTCTGAACCGCCATGTTTTCAAGTACGGCATCAGCATCATCTTCATATGACACAACATGTGGTTCCCCAGATTTATCACTCAAACAATCAGTGCTGCCACCTAGACTGTCTATGGAAGGCTCAGTGCTGCCCTCTAGACTTGACTCAAAGTCCTTCTCACAAGGCGATAGATTAATACTACTATTTTCTAGATCGAGTGACAACTTTGGACAAGGCAATGTAAAAAGCTCTGGGCAACCTTTACCTTTGATAGCTATCTGAGAAGAATTTTCGTTTGAGAGTCTTTTAACCTTTTGTTCACTCATAGTGCTATCGTTATTTGGCAGGTTATTATTAGCGATATGTGACCAAGATTGTTTTTGATTTTTTACATCCAGCACTGTATTTTGTATGTCCATTTCAACACTTTCATTATATATGTTTTCTTCACTGTTTCTATGCTCCCCTCTACTGTTTCTATGCTCCCCTTTCACTTTTTCTATGCTCCCCTTCACTGTTTCTATGCTCCCTTTCACTATTTCTACACTCCCCTCCACTTTTTCTACACTCCCCTCCACTGTTTCTATGCTCCCCTCCACTTTTTCTACACTCCCCTCCACTGTTTCTATGCTCCCCTCCACTGTTTCTATGCTCCCCTCTGCTATTTCTATGTTCCCCTCTGCTATTTCTATGTTCCCCTCCACTGTTTCTATGCTCCCCTCCACTGTTTCTATGCTCCCCTCCACTGTTTCTATGCTCCCCTCTGCTATTTCTATGTTCCCCTCCACTGTTTCTATACTGACTGTTTCTTTGCTGACTCCAGTAGTTTTCTGATGAATCAACACTACTAGAAGACGGTATTGAAGACACAAGATCCGACGATACAAATATTTGTTCTGTTATTTTCTCTGAAGCAAGCTTTTCACGACTAGCACTCTGACAAACTGTCATTTCTTTATAAGAAATTCTAGAACCAGTTGAGTTTCTTTTCTGAAGAAGCTTATCCTCAATTTGGCTGCTATTTTGATCGAACTTCTCTTTTTTATCCATGTGAGAAGTTATTTCTTCAGGAACATTGTCTGATGCAAGATCTGTGTCTTCTGAATGTTTTAAAATGGCACTTGTTACCTTCCTCCGTTGTTTATTAGAATCACTCACAACATCCCAGGGGTTCTGATATAAGTCATTATTTACTTCCCCTTGGCTTTGCAACATGTGTTCTGTTTGATGATGAATAACCTCCCCTTTTTTCTGGGATTCTAATCCTATGTTTTCACCCTCAGACATTGGCTTTACACTTTCCTGTGCTATTGTCCTAACATCTCCAGTGAGAATCACTCGTTCATCCTTCTCAAACCGAATCACTGGTGACGGTTTAGATTGTCCGTGACAATGAAGATCTGTCCTGTCAACATGTACACTGTTATCACATGACCGCAAAAGATCCTCTTCTTCCGATAACCAGAAACCAGAATCTTGGCCGAAGATGTCAGCCGACTGATTCAAGATTCGGGAAGATACAGAATCTGTTATGGCGCTATCTGTGAGACACCTTTGGTCAGAAAAAATACTGTTTTCTGCCATGGCACATGTAGATTTATCCAAATGGAAGTCCACGGCACTAGAACTATAATTGGAGTCCTCAGAAATTGTATTGACATGTTTTTCCTGTGAATTTTGTCTTTTATTTTGTTGATTTAAGTATAAACTATATTTACGCTCAGGAATAGGGGGTACAGATTCATCTTCTTGTTCTGACCCTTCTATTTTAGAATCCCCAGTACTTGATCTTTTACCGTCTGTATCAAAACTAGTATTCCCTTCATCAGAATCATTACTTGAAGTTCTATTAGAAACTTGTCCAGATAACCTCAGTTTTGCTTCATTTTCCTCTCTTTGAGTTTTCTTCCGCATCAAAATTTTTGGATTGGCATAAAGTTCACTGACTTCATGATCTGGTAAGTATGTGTCGGAGTTATAGATCATGTCCGACCCTCCTGGACAGAGCAAATCTTGGGACTTCCCAGGACTTAAATCATAAGTTTTACCTGGACAACTGTTCATCCTCATGGATGGTAAGTTTGAGGGATTAAGGAAATTGTCTTTGTGGGTGTATCCTATGGAACTGACACTCTGATAAGCACTGATATCTGTATCACTAACAACAGAAAGAGATTTGCATGTCACTATATCTGATGTTCTCATATTGGAAGAAGTGTCCGACACTAGTGGACTTCCAAGGCCACTGTCCAGCATTGTTCCAAATTCGCTAGGGTGTGATATTTGAGGGTGACCAGTGGACTGTGACCGTCGGTGCTGGGAACCTTTAGGTCTTTGAGATAAAAAGTCTGTTTCAGGGAGGCAAGCACTACCATTCATTTTCTGAGGCTGATTAAACTGAATTTGCATTTTCCTACGTATTTCATCCAGAGTCTCATATCCAGGGTCCATATCATCAAAGACATCACCTTCAATGCATCCACCATCATTTTCAAGGTCAATTACATTTGTGTCAGAGGCCACATACTCATTTGGTATATTCAAATCTGTATCTAAACAGTTTCTTTGTACAGCACTATTGGGGTCATGAAGAAAGTCAGACCTTGTTTTCCGTTCATCCTTTTTATGTCCACCACAGAACTGTGAGGGACGTTCAGTGCGTCTGTCTGAGTGAGTTCTTAATACATCTGCTGGACCAGGCCTCCTACCAACTTCTTCTCGTAATTGATCTGTTTGGTCTTCTGGGCAATGCTGGAACCGAACTCCTTGGACAGGAGTGTGGCTCCCAGGTTGCAGTTCATATCCTTTGCTTTTGAGTCTAAACCTGCGCTTTAGTCTACTCAGAAAGCCGCCACTGAAGGAATGGGAAGACAGCTTCTGTGGAGATTTCACACGTGTTCCTGAAGAAGAAGTCGGTGGTGCCATCCCTGCAGGCAATGTAGCTGATTTCTTTTTGCTTTCCATCCTTCAGTTCCTTAACAATCTGTTTAAATTGTATATTATCTTTTTACAAGTCGGAATTATCTCCCCTGTATATGGTTGTCCATGTCCAAGCATGGTGCTTTCCCTCTTTTTATTTTCAGTCTCCATGGAAGCAATATTTTTCTCTGTCCCATTTCAAGTTGGAATTTTCATGTCTGTAAAAGAAAGAACAGACCTTCATAAATCATACCGTATTTGACCTAATAAGGGCGCAGGGCGCGGGTAATTGACAGTGGGGGCGCCCTTATTAAGATTAGTTATTCTGAAGTTTTATGAAACAGACTATACCTTATAGCAGAATACCCAAGGTTGTGGAAACGGTAAAATATTCAGTCATAAAAATATTCCAGATGAAGATATCTATTCATTATCATATATTAAGCTTAAACATCACTTGAATACTCATGTAAACTTGTAAACCATGCCAGCTGATCTTTAGACCAGAGAACGTGTGTTCCACCATTTATGTTCAAATGGAACTCTTTTGTGTTCTATTTATAGAAACAGGTGATTTCCCAGATCATATCAGACATCGTTTTCTTTGACCTAATAATTGATTTACTAGCTTTCTGTTCCGAACAAAAGTTATTTATCAACAAGAATGAAGTCTTTACTTTATCTTCAAATAAAGATGGTAAGTTATTATTTGTATGTGTGTTTAGTTTTTGGTGCTCTTTGCACTGACATGTCATCTGTAGCCTGTAGGAATACACAAAATGTGGCGAAAACATGTATTCCAGTTATTTAATTTGCTGAAGAAAATTGAACACATAAAGTAGCAAAATATTTCACATGAATTATTACTTTTGAACACCATTTTGACACTCAGTCATAGATTTATTTCCTTGAAAAAAGGTACGTAGGGGCGCCCTTATTAGGGCAGGCGCCCTTATTAGGTCAAATACGGTATTTGATTTTTGTTTTGCTATGAAAGCTTATATAATTAATATTGAAATTTAATCTTGACTATGGTCAGTTTTATTTCTTTGTAAAAACTGGTGAAAATTTTAAACCAAAAAACAATATCTGGACTTGAATGCACAGTGACAAACATGCTAGATTACACCTGTACAATTTTTGTACCAACTCAAAATGTCAACCTTCTTATTCTTAACAAATAAATTCTTAAATTACATATTTTTTTTTCAGGAACGAAATACATTGTATGCATTACTCTATATTCTGAAGTACATTATCTCTCCCATATTATCTATTTTTGAAAATAAATGAGAAATGGAAAGTAGAGTAATTGTCAGGAATGACAGAACTTGTATAATTTTTATCTACTTGTACTATTTTTGTTTTGAAAATGGGCCTCCATTAGACAGCTCATGATCAGTGAAATGTCAAAGAGAAGTACTAGTCTTGACTGTCCTAAATCCAATACTGTTTATATCATGATACAACATGATACAAACTGATGGGAAGAGTAGATAATAGATCTATCAACAGAGGGCTTCAATGAATTCAAATGTCAGAGGATATTTTTCATCAATCTTTAACAAGATCAGGTATATATATGGAACAGATTTCTCAGAAAAGCCTACGGATCATGTCAATGAAATACTTCTATATTGAAAACACTTTCACAACATTGAATATAATCCACCAGGCTAAATCCATTCTAATTATGGTCAGGTTTTGTATTTGGAACAGGAGAGAAAGAATGCAATGATCAGCCTCCGAATCAAACCTGAGACTTCTAAACTATAGATGGATTTCTAACCATTTGAGCTACCTGGCCACTGGCATTGTTGTTCAGTCCAGTCCAGCCCTGCTATACATTATACTCCCTCCTTCAACACATTACTTCTCTTTCAACCAAGTCTTTGACCCTGAAGACACACGAGACCATATTCTACCTTCCTAAGGCATTTTAGTTGGGCACCAAATGTAATCAGGATTTGTACCTGCAGGAACTTATGAATTGCATTACAGCAAATTACCATTTCAGCTTCATTAACTGGCCACCAGCGTTCAGTCCAGACAATATCTGCTATTTGTACCTCAGGAAGTTTTATGGTAGAGTGGAGGATGCATGTACATGCAAGGGACTGCACAGCTAGTGCTATATAACACTTTAAAAATCTGGCTATACCACAATAGCTGACAGATGGATGTGATTCTGGATATTTGTTTGATTATGTACATATACATACTTGTAGTATTACTCTATTATATCAGCCTTTTCCCAATTTGGTGCACAATTCAGACAATAATTGACAGGTGTCGAATCAAAAGTCTAGTAAATATAATTAATATATCAAATCTTTAATATCAGACAAATGCAGATCTGACCAGACATACAATATTTATCTGTCAACGTGCCTGGTTTTGGGACCTATATTTTAGCAGGATTGTCACACCTGTTACACCCAATGTTACTGAATTCTAAAAATGATGGTCAAGAAAGTAATTACAATACATGTAGGTGTCACTATGTGGTAAAGTGGTAACAGTTCCGCATGAAGTAACATGGTACAACAACAAAGTAAGTAGCATATTACAAATAAAGCTTAGGGCTGTATATGCAACAGTTTGTATATCAGACATCAGGGGCAATCCATTACTAGTCATTATCTGTGAGATCTAAACATTTTACAATACCAAGAGGATGCATTTTACAGACACAATGACATTTGAATTATTTAAATTACGATTAAAGCTACACCTATGCCTGTTTATATAGACTAAGTGAAATGCATCACAAAGTCATATTGGGATTTGAAACATTTTCCATCCTCAAGACAGTACTTATAATATTCCGTGGACTCTTGAGCCTAAACGGCTATTTCGCCAACCAAAGTCCTTATCACTCTTCAAGAAAGTATATCACTGTATGATATAGAGATGACACACTACTGTATACACTCGTGAAAATATAATGCAATCGGTGAATTTCCCTGTGATCTACGTCAAAACAAAACTAACATTTACACTTAAGACAAAACGCGAAGTATAACGACACCGAGATAGCTTTGTTTATACCATTTGCGCTTACTTATATATCAGCAAAGTACACGAATCAGTGTCGTAGCAGCGTCTGTTTCGGAATGTCCACTAATGATTGAGAATTGATACTTGATGCTTCCTGGAACAGGAAGTGGAAATTTATGCCGCAGTAATGAGGTTGTGTTGATTTTCCGGAATTATATTAAATTGTCAAAATCAAACGAAACGCAATCGACATTGAAATCATATCATTATGGCGGCTGTTTCAGAAAAGTATTTTTGATTGAATACTTGAATAAATGACGACGAACATATTCACAATTGTGTTTGTCAGCTAAAATAATGAACACATAAAAGTAATTAGGTTGCCTTCCATGGCTTTTGAGGCACCCTGAGAGACAAGTATGCACGACGGTGATAATTCATACATGTACATACAACGCTAGCAGGACATAAATAAATAAATTATTAGTTGTGCTCGCTGAATTTTGAGACTGATCGAGAAAATGATATGGCCGACAGGTGGCCATCTTGGATTTCGTCAGATGAAGTTTGTTATCACAATTTTAATTCTTGAAAAAGCACTGCCTGAAGGATATTTCTGTAAGTTAATATGTTTATGTTCCCCTTGGAAATTAGTTGTGCCCAATCGGTGTGAATAATCGGAGAAACAGAAATGGCCGATAGGCAGCCATCTTGAATTTTGATTGCCGAAGTTTATTATTTATCCCTATTTCTTGAGAAGTACGTCCTCTTCATCCCATATATCTAAGCTGTGTCTGTTTAATTTTGAAACTGATCAGGAACACAGAATGGTCGACAGTTTACTAGCCATCTTGGAAATGGGGTTTCTTAAATAAGAGGGATGAATGATTATTTTTCTCTTGTCCGACGATAAGAGGACGTACTTTAGGAACTTAACAATCTCCCCCGAAGGTTGAGATCCCTCTATCTCATCCCAAAAAGGGTTGAATCAGTGATTATTTTTCTCTTACTCTGTTTTCCAACCGTAGTGTGAACCAAATCCAAACGTGGACGGCAACGTACTTTAAACATTAATTAACATAAGTTCCAGTCGGTTTAAATGTACCCTGAATAACACCTTGTTTTCCAATTGACCAAATAGTTACCAAATCACCGATTTTGAACATTTTCACTACGTTTTAAATCAACAAGCAGACGAACATATGCATGTGTATGACCCAGTAAAATAGTTCGGGACCAGGTCATAGTGACGTCACCCTATCGAGAACAATTATAAGAGCACGTTCAAAGAGCACGTGGCTTGTCTTTTCCCTAGGGTGAGATAAGAAAATCTTGGCCCGGTAAAACTGCGGATATCCGGAATCCCTTTCCAGGGTAAGAGAATAATAAAGTCTTTCAACCCCTTGGAGGCGAGACAGCGGAATCTCAACCCGAGGGGAATGATTCTTAAGTTGACAAACACGAGGCTTGCCGAGCGCTTGGCAGCTTAATTATCTTAACCTGAGGGTTGCGATTTCCCTGTCTCACTTCCATGGGGGTGGATTATTATTTTTCTCTTACCCTGTTTACCCTCTTATGTATGTATCAAATATTGACGTTACATCAATGCAAGGAAATGTTGACGTTACGTGATTTAATTGTCGACGTGACGTCATTGTACTGTTGCCGTGACGTCATGGTATTGTTGACGTGACGAAATACAATTGTTGAGAACGTGAAAGAGCACGTGAAGCTCAACCTGGTAAAACTGCTGGTTTGACATATGCGTTTTTTAAGGCTATAAAAAAATTCCTCATCTGGGGAGGGGGTTCAGGCCGAGTGCTGGCCAGCCAAACTCTAAAATACGAGCTCATCAGTAATCCCCTTTATGTTGAACTAATCTGACCATGTTTTGAGGGCTTTTGTAAGTTCCTCTGAGTTTCCTTTTAATGTTCATGTGTTTTTATACAACCTGAAAACCAGGATAGTTCTCTCTCTCGCGTATTGGTGTCGAAACAGGTCACCTATTTTCTCTAGGATTAGAAAATATTTCTCTTCAACGCCGCCGAGAAGCCGTCTTCTTTTACACGGGTACTTGTGGACATGATTATGATGTTTTCTAATCAAAATATTACATTATAGACGAGGAAATAATTGTATTACAATCGCATGCTTAATTTGTAAAAACAAAATCGTACATTGGCCTTATAAATACTAAAACGTAAGCAAGTAGTAAGGGGGGATCCCCGTTCTCCCTGAAATATACAAAGTTTTACCGCCACAAGCCTATGTGCCGTCAATTCAGTAAATGTTTTCCTTCTTAGCTGACCTTTTAGTCTATAATGTAACATTTAGATTAAAAACACCATAATCATGTCCACAAGTACCTGTGGTCTTTAGTATACTGTGTAGGTGCTGTCTTCATTTGGAGCATTTTTCTTGACCTTGCTACTCTTTCTTTTCTTACATAATTGATTTCTCAAGAAGAGCATCCAGTTGTAATGCGAAATTTCCACTATTAGCTAGCATTCTTGGGCAGTGGCCTAGGTATTAAGAAGTTCTTGATTTCTAGAAGAATGGGCTAGCTGTATGACGTCCCTACCATCCCTGACGAATTCTAGAAGGATGGACCAGCTGTATGATGTCCCTACCATCCCTGACGAATTCTAGAAGGATAGACTAGATATATGATGTCCCTACCATCCCTAACGAATTCTAGAAGGATGGACCAGCTGTATGATGTCCCTACCATCCCTGACGATTTCTAGAAGGATGGGCTAGCTGTTTGATGTCCCTACCATCCCTGACGAATTCTAGAAGGATAGACTAGATATATGATGTCCCTACCATCCCTGACGATTTCTAGAAGGATGGGCTAGCTGTATGATGTCCCTACCATCCCTGACGATTTCTATAAGGATGGGCTAGCTATATGATGTCCCTACCATCCCTGACGATTTCTAGAAGTATGGGCTAGCCGTATGATGTCCCTACCATCCCTGACGAATTCTAGAAGGATGGACCAACTGTATGATGTCCCTACCATCCCTGCCGATTTCTAGAAGGATAGACTAGCTATATGATGTCCCTACCATCCCTGACGAATTCTAGGATGGGCTAGCTGTATGATGTCCCTACCATACCTGACGATTTCTAGAAGGATGGGCTAGCTGTTTGATGTCCCTACCATCCCTGACGATTTCTAGAAGTATGGGCTAGCTGTATGATGTCCCCATCATCCCTGACGATTTCTAGAAGGATGGGCTAGCTGTTTGATGTCCCTATACCATCCCTGACGATTTCTAGAAGGATGGGCTAGCTATATGATGTCCCTACCATCCCTGCCGAATTCTAGAAGGATGGGCTACCTACCATCCCTGACGATTTCTAGAAGGATGGGCTAGCTGTATGATGTCCCTACCATCCCCGACGAATTCTCTTCTCTTGTTGTTCCTGCAGGTTTCTGCAGATAGTTTGTGAACAATGAGGTTTCATTCCAAATCGTTCATTGAATACACTGTGCACAATGAACACGCCGATTTCATTTTTTTTCACTGAGCTTGCAAAGTTGCTTTTATAAGGCTCTAAATCCTGGTCAAGTTTGCTCAATTCGTTCTCACTAGCTTTATGTTGCTCATTGCTAACATTTTGGGAAATCTAGTCACTAATGCAAGAGCAAATGAGCCAAAGATTAACAAAGTTTTAAGGTCAGCAAGAGGCATCAAAGCTTTAGTGACCAGTTACTCCAAAAGTTTCAATCGGACAGCAACACGACACTGATGCTGGGAAGATCTCGGTACAAGGGTTGACATAAGACTGGGTTCTTCCTGTGTATCTCGCCAGGATTAATGTAATATCTGTACACGTAAGTGGCAGTCTGTAAGAGTATTGATGGAAGATCTCAGTACCAAGGGTTGACTTGCGACTGGATTCTTCCCAAGTAGAATTAAGCTTTCTTAATACTTGATAATAATTCCAGCTTATAATGAAGAAAATGAAAATTCCGAATTCGGCTCATCCTTATTAATTTTAAAACCTAGTAATGACTTTCTAATAGAACGAAATACCTACTCTGGTCCATTGGTATTCGTTATAAGCAAGTTTTACTGTATCTCATGGGCTTCGAGGGGCCACGGTGGCCGAGTGGTTAAGGTGTCCCGTCACTTTATCACTAGCCCTCCACCTCTGTGTTGCGAGTTCGAAACCTACGTGGGGCAGTTGCCAGGTACTGACTGTAGGCCGGTGGTTTTTCTCTGGGTACTCTGGCTTTCCTCCACCTCCAAAACCTGGCACATCATTAAATGACCCTGGCTGTTAATAGGACGTTAAACAAAAACAAATCAAATCTCATGGGCATTCGTGTAATATCTGTATTACTGTTTGTGACAGCATTTATTGCATAAGACTTTCTGGCAATGACATCAGACTTGAATAGGTTCTCCCCTCAAATGCTATTTGATAGTCAATCCCTTCATAGTCAATTCTGGATTATATCCAATTCATCTCATACTTTCATTCACACCCTCTCAGTTGACTATGGGATTGGCTGTAGGTTCTTGGGTTGAAAAGTAAATACATAATTATGTGTAGCATGCATATCTACAATGTGAATCATTTACTGTAATAATGTGTTGTTAAGCGTATCATTTTTCGATTTCAAAACATTCCACTTTACGATTGTGCTAATCTTAAATCATACTTTGTGAAAATCATTTTCTATTCAAAATACATGCATTGTGAATTTACAAATTCCATCATTATGGAACGCCCAATTAACATATACATGTATTCAATTAATTGAACCTATCTTCAAATAATTGAAGATAGGTTCAAATCAATTAAAGATAGGTTTAATTCAATTAGAGATAGGTTCAATTCAATTAGAGATAGGTACAATTCAATTGAAGATACCGGGTAGGTACAATTCTATTTAAGATAGGTTTAAATAAGACTAATTGAACCTTTCTTCAATTGATTTGACCTATCTCTAATTGAATGGAACCTATCTCTAATTGAATTGAACCTATCTCTAATTAAATTGAACCGATCTTCAGTTACAAACAAATAGGGAAAAGGGACCGCTCCCCTTGTTCTTCCGATACTTCTTCCATATCCAGCTGGCTTTTGTATCTCCCTGAAGGTAGGTTCAATTAATTGAATATATGATAATTCGGCGTTCCATATATCATAATGCTTTTTGTTTGTTTATTTGCTGGGTATATCACCTAGTGAACAGCTAGGGTCATTTTGAGGCATGGTCTCCTTGTAGTAGTTGGTGACTACCTGTATCACATTGAACAATATACTGAAGGCCAGTAGTATACCATCTAGAGTAATCAGGGTAAAGTGTCTTACCGAAGGACACAACCACGACATAACATACCGGCCCTGTCATGGTTGTCCTTGGGCAAGACTCAATACTTGTCTGTTTAAGTTCAGTTTACGAAAAGAGTAAGTTTACTGCAATCGATGATGCACAAAAATCTATTTGTTTAGAAAAACTGACTTTAGGACTAGTGTTTAATGGATAAGACTCAATTACAAGTATGTCAAGAACAAAAACTAATATAATCTGTGCTTGCTTTATTTTGGAAAATAAACACTGGATTGTTTCTTATGATTTTATTTGTATACCTTGCCATTGTTCTACAATGAATACTTTTCAATTCTGATTCTTATGATGACAAACATACATTTTTTTCATAAATAACCGAAATCTGATCTCGGGTGATTTCAATCCATACATTATGACAGTTATCTGTTCATCATAAGGGTCATTACATTGATAGACGATCTATATATTACAGTGGCTTCTAGCTCATCAACACACTGTCTCATGCATAATACAGTGAAAGGGCAATTAGCAACACGGTGTCACACAAAGACAAACATCAAGAAGATAACAAACTTCATCTGTCAAAATCCAAGATGGCCACCTGCTGGCCATATTATTTTTTCAATCAGTCTCAAAATCCAAGATGGCCACCTGCTGGCCATATTATTTTTTCAATCAGTCTCAAAATTTAACGATCACAATATTTGTGTTCATATAACACAGTAAGAGCTTTACTTACAGGACAGCTGAATTGTCAGAAATGACACCTAGACATATTTATCAGTGTACATATCCCAATGAGAAGTCCACGTCAAAATGTTGTGAATCAGTAATTTTACTAAAACTATTCATTTTCAGTTGTGAGGTAAAATCTGTAAAATAAGTAACTGTTACACAGTTATTCAATGGAAATGATAAAAACATTATCTACTTATAACAGTAGACATCATTCAGTTCATTGAGGTGATGTACATTCAGATGTACTATAATCCGACCGACAGGACAGATATTGGATAAAGTTATGTCTGGTTAAATGTACATTTTAACGAGAGTGAAACAAGCAACATATACATAATACAATGGGTAAGAAAACAATAAGATCACAACTCGTTTCTTGTACATACTATAGTAACAGAGAAAAGTTGAGATCAACATCTCGTACATACCATCGAGGAAAAGACACCTAGTTTTCCATTAGTATCAATTTTTCAAAAATAAGTTTTAAAAAGATTTACTGTTGATTATATTAATTACACAGAAGCATTGTAAAACAAATTGATATAATAAGATAATAGAAATAAAGATATATCACATGATTCACAGGAAACAATAAAATATACAAATCATATACCGCATCAAACACTTAGTAATCTATATAGGGTAGTAAAACTCCAATCTTGTCACTCAGGGTCAACTTTAAGTTTCTTAATATTTGTCTAAAGGTGATTTATATATCTTTTATCATTTTTGATTATTATTCTGTTTTTTAGGTACTGTAAATGTACAAATTTTAGCACATTATAATTACCAAATCATAACAGATTTGAAAAAATTGGTATATTTTCTAAAGAAATAGTATATAGAATGTGTAATTAGCACAATAATGATTTAGTGCAATGCTTCTAGAGTGAAAAGTGCAAAAGATTAATGCTAAAATATGCATGTTTACTGTATTTTAACATTTTCATTTGATTAGATACATACAATAATGTATAAAAAGATGTGGTACATACAACAATTATTTGGTACAAAAGTTCTGATATGGATACTACAGTGATGCAAGAAAATTGATAACACGGCACAAAGCATTCATATTTTTGACATAAGCAACGACAGTGTATTATATAGGAGTATTCCAAATTACCAAACTTCAAATCAGAAAGACTACAATGAATAAAACTAATTAAAGTGAGAGTTTAAATCATTGTATCCCTGTGCCCTCATCCATGAAATATATCTGTCTAGAGCCATGAGATATCTTATTCACAAGCTTCCTATTTTGAAAGTGGTCAGGTGTAACCTTTGACCTTAAACCTTGACCAATGGCCACTAAAATTGAATCCGGTGTAGAAGTTGATGTTGTGATATTTAATATGTTGTTAATATGAAATCTTTCGAGATGTTCATGAAATATCTTGTACATAGACTAAGTACAGACACACGGATGCACAAATGGAGTGACAGACAAGTGATCAGTCTATATCCCACTCCTCACTAAAGAAGAATCAAAGGGGTACAACAATAAGGGTCAGTTGTTCTAAAGGTGACTACACTATTCAGGGTTAAACAACGACTTGAAAAGTCCTGTTAAAATCATTTCTGGTAAAACCAACTTGACAAAATTTTTGGAGAATATAACACTCTTAGGTCCTTTCCAACCTGCCTATTTCAAGAAATATGAACACTGGTTTTGAAATAAAGGAGAAATGAAATTTTCACTAATTAAGTGATTAGGCTAATCAACTTTTGAACAACTGGGCCCAGGAATATTATGCTGACTGAATCTATAAGGAAAGTAAATGCTGGTTTTACATGATTAAACACTTTTATCTAACTTTAGTAATGCTGGAAGAACTGAGATGCATAAAATTAAAAAAAAAAAATAAAAATTAAAAAAGTTTCATAATGCACACAAATTCATATGATTCCAAAATCTTCATGTCAACCGTAAAGTCACAGTCTCGTTAAGAAAATAAAGCCTTCTGTGCCTGAAGTCCTCTCTAATATAATACACTGCCATCCATAACTACCTACACACTTTGCAGACAATATAATATTGTGTATTGTAATATCTTTTGTTTACACTGATGACTTCTCATCACAATGCTGTTATAGTCTATCAATAGTTGACATTTCTGTTAAATATGGTATTCTGTATTTTTAGAAATTTTGGTAAATTTAGTGCATTTTTTCACAGAATAACTACTTTTTTGGAAGGGATAATTTACAGTGTAATGCGTACATCTTTAAAAAAAAAAAAAAACTTCAATGAGGTGGGTTATTTTCAAAAAAATTGCTTTGTCACCTACAAATTAATAATCTTGTCACTGACAAATGAATAATCTTGTCACAGACAAATTAATAATCTTCAAGAAATTGCAAAGCTTCAGTTCATGATGCATTTGAATTATTTCAACAAGTCAAAAGAATGTGTGTAGTTTTTTTATGGATGACAGTGTACTTACTGTAATTGTAAGACTTTAAATATCAAATAAATCCGCACAGATATGCAAAACTTCTTAACCAAATTTGAGATTTGAAAAGACTGTTGGACAAAGGGGACCATTTTATGCTGTCTGGAGCATAAAAACTTGATTCTGAATTTACACCATGGTAGGTACAGATCTTGTCAAACCCATTAAGGCCATTTTAATGTTCTATGGAATTTCTCAAGGATTTTTGCATACAGAATGAGCATATATTTGGGTCATCACCTTTCACATTTTATTGTGACAAATCATCCTGGTCATAAATACTCCTTTCATTATTTAACTTTTCAACTTACTCAAATTTAATTTCAGCACCGATTTACCCATTGCCCTCAGGTTGAAAATAATTATAGAATTATTATATCTACGTTTTTTAAGGCCACAAAGCAAAATTCAAGGATTGTTCAAGGATTGCATGCAGACTTGTGTCACTTCTAATTGACAGATCAGTTACAAACATGCTACAAAAAATTATATATGGCTACATGATCTTCATATGCATTGCTTTTTATCATCAACAATTTCCCCTGTTAACTCCAATTGGTCTGTTTTAGCATATAATTCAATATCTCATTACCCTCTTATTTTTAGTCTTGAAGACAAAATCCTTTATTCTGTGTCAAAATAAATCCTGTTTATTTTGATTTATCATTATCACTATGTTATTTATAATATAACAAGAATAACCGGTGTCAAAATAATCTTCCTTACATTTGAAGTCTGAACCTTCCTTCAATCAACAGACATTAATTTAAATATAATTATGATAAATAACCATTGATGGCATTGATCCTAAGAACTGCTCCTTGTGTACCAGTTCAAACATCTTCCAATTCAATACCTCTTACACATCACCAAACATCCTTAAATTTACCAGATACATTCTTCATTCACACTGTAATTTTTTTTAAAGTGATTGCTATCCGAGGGCGGCATGGATTAGATCCATCCTTCTCTCAAGAGTTCCTTCCCTTCCCTTGGATATATAATAAAGGAAGTTCACTTCAAATCATCCCTTAAATTATCCGACTTCTTTCAAGGTCATATGAGATATTAAAATCTCGTATTTTATCCAACTTCCTTCAAAGTCATATGAGATAATTAAAAATAAAATCAGGTTGTCACCTTTTCCATGTCACATCAATGTAACACTATCAGAGGTATGTCCCTTTGTTAATATAAAGGAAAAATATCAAGCTGTCTTTTATCAGTTGTCTCCCCTTCCGTTTAAACGCTAGCATGGAGATAATAATCTGTCCATATCAGAATCACCTCCCCTTATCACACAGGGGTTATCACATATTTTATATTTTCATGTCTTCCTGGTTGGCAATGCTGGCTAGTGTCTTTTTGATACGAAGCGTAGTAAGTCGAGCAGCAGCATTGTGGTACCAACATTCCTTCATCAGACGTGCCATCACCCTCAACGACTGAAACAAACAGATTGCCAATTTTAGAAGTGTAATTATATAAGGGCCTGTTTGTTTATGTGGACAAACTGTTTTGTCCAATTTTTAAATGAAATATTTCAAACATATATCTTGACGGACCTGCAAATGTTAATACAGGCCTTGGAAACCTTTGTTCAGGCTCGTCAATAACAATATAAAATCACCAGGTCCGTTTGTAGTTTTATAAACGAACAACACTGGTCCAAACGTTTGGACCGCAAAAATGAAAATGGCCTTCGTCAATGTGAACTTTATTATCATTATATATACACCGTATATCCATATGTATAGGACCTTTTATGAAACTAAAGATGGTATTAAAACATGATAGCCCCTACCAGTTTCTTCTTAATGTATTTATCCTCCAATAAGCCTCATCCATCGGGATTCCCAAAGTGTAAACTAAAGTATTATTAATGTTTGGGGCCAGCTTATTTTTGAACCTATTTTAGCTTATTATTTCAAAATTGAAGATTCTGCAAAAATGAAGAAGGGGCTTATTTGTGAATTAATATGATGGCTAAACATTGTTTTTTTTATTAAAAACTGTCTGGCCAAGTACTGAAGCAATTAAAACCCCAGGAAAAACTGCAAGAATTTTTCACAAGTTATAGTTATACAGACAAGTCTGTGTCCGAAAAGATGGACACCACTACCCCAAAATAGGAGATATGTAACAAAGATATTACAACAACAAGACAATAATTGTTTCATACCTCATGTGAATGCCAGCGGTTAGGAATGGCTGGACGATGTTTGTCATCACAAACAACCTTTCTCATCTCTTCCAGACTCGGATCTGATGGAACCAGGTCATAGAAAGGCAGCTGGTATTCTTCTACAATTCCTAAAACCATACAACATTGTGTCAGAACTTGACTCAGAAGGAAACATAAGACATCAGCTGTTTGATTGTATTATCTTATCCGTACCTTGATTCATTATTCATGCTCAACTTTCAGTTCTAGCAAACACGGTTCAAAATTTGAATTTGTTTTTGCAGTTTAACAATTCATCGGTTTCAATATAGTTGATGAAAAGAAAGTGTTTTTAAATTTTGAGCATATGACCTGCAGTTCAACAGATTTTATAACAAAAGGCTCAATGGATCATTCATTTGAATAAACATTATAGCTCTTCACCCCAGCATGCTACAGGTGCAATATGAAGTCCCTGGGCCTCTTGGTAATTGAAAAGAAGTTGTTTGAAGATTTTAGCCTATTAGACCCATGTGACCTTGAATATAGGTCAAGGTCATTAATTTGAACAGACTTGCAGGCCCTTAACCCAGCATGCTACAGACCTAATATCAAGTCCCTGGGCCTCTTGGTTATTGAGAAGAAGTCGTTTGAAGATTTGCCCTTCAAGTAGATGAGCTAAAAACCATCTCAAACTATGCGATGCTATGTGATTACGACTTTGACAGAATTTACAATTTTTTCAGTTATAAAATGCGAGTGTTTCAATCTCTACTACTTCCAAGGTAATAATGCTTTTTGTGTCTAGGGTATATCCCTCTATGAAGACAAATTGGTTTGTCATTTTTTTAATGTAACATTTCTGCCATAAATTTCCACCTTTTCTTCACAGAGAAGACATCTTTGTGCTGAAAAACCTCCCCTTCCCCCAGGAAAAACTTAACAATATTACCTCCCAATGAACACCTCCTTGTAATTTCCCACAGAACGAGACCAAAAGCATAAACATCTGCTCGTTTGAACGACTCAAAATGAGTCATGTTGATAGATTCATCCAATACTTCTGGGGCCATATATCTCTTGGTGCCTACACGGTTGTTAGGGGCGATGTCCACAGAGTCTGTAGCTATATCATGTCTCACAGCCAAACCTGTTAATCACACAAAAAACACAAAGTCATAATGAATCATTTTGGTAAATGTATATTCAAATCACAAAGTTATATTTTATTTACATCTCGGCAATCGTCTTCAGTGTCGATGTTCCAACACTTGTCTTTTTTTTTTTTGCAGCACATCATATTCAGATCAGGGCCCAGTTGTTAAAAAGGTGATTAGGCTAATCACGATTTAACATCAATTTTAAAATTCCAATAGAATAATTTTTGGTAAAACTAACTTGACGAATTTTATGAAATTACAACATTTACCAGACTCTTTTACAGCACCTGCCTATTGCAAGGGATACATGTACACAAAGGCTTTCAAATAAAGGGGAAATTAATTTCTCACAAAATCAAGTGATTAAGTTATAATCACCTTTTGAACAGCTGGGCCAAGGTATGAATCACACTACTGAATAAAGTCTAATATCATACAAAAATATACAGAGGAGCCCACTTATTTGCATATCGGTTATTTGAATATCCCGCTTATTTGCATAAAAGTCTCAGGTCCCGATTTTTTCCTTCTTTATCTTTGTATTTTAATCCCGTGTATTTGCATCGACTAAAACACCGACTCCCGCTTATATGCATATAAAAATTCAAAAAAATTGAAAAATTTCAATTGATTTTAGGGTATTTTTGTGATTTTCCCGTAATAAAAGTTTTATGAAATGTGTTTTAACTTACATATTGATTCGACACGATGTACAACGTTATCTTATCATTGGTTCACACTTTGTCATTACAGGTTACGTTCGATGCATCGATATCGACATTAAGTTATTATTCAGACCATATCAGTAGCAATGTGCAGAAGAATTACTGAATAAAATATTTATATGCCTCATCTTTTGATGAGATTTGTTTATTTATTATAGCATCGATCCAAACCTGTGTTCTGTGCACTTAAACACTCGCTGAGGCAGGTTGCGATCGCCTTGATTGTTTACTAGGCGCGTTGCATTGTGGGGGCATATGTGTAATGAACGACAACTCTTTGTGTGTGTGCGCCATTTTCCAAAACAAACCCAAACGACAATAACATGTCACGGTCATTTAAGACAGTCTATTGCTTCAGCAGTTCATCACCTATGATCAAACAACTAATATACTCATAGCAGGAACACAACGCATCTCGAGACGATAATGAATGTTAATTGAAACGATGACATTGTACATCGTAGTGCCAACCCACGCGCGTATGACCAATAGTATCGGACCCAGAGACTCGGAGTGACAAGTAGTAAACGATGAAGTGTATGCAAAAATTTGTACATTTACAAAGAATAACAACCCATGTATTTCGTATTTACTCTTATATTTTAAATAATGTTGTTTTTTTTTTAAATATATTTTTAATGCAAATAACGTAAACAATCATAAAGCGCCCATTTTGAGTACCGACCTGACGATCTTCAAAATGTATAAGAGGGACAAAAACCCAACTCCGCCTATACGAATACTCCGGTTATTTGCATATTTTGTCGTGGAAAAAGGGGTATGCAAATAAGCGGGTTGCTCTGTATATATATTTTTTTCAAAATGGAGGGAAATCTAATTCACTATGGAGAGAAATGATGCTTAAATAATGCTGTTTATATATATTGTTTTTACATACCTAGATCAGCTATACAACAGGTACCATTGTTTTTACCTACCTAGATCAGCTATACAACAGGTACCATCTAGATCAGCTATACAACAGGTACCATTGTTTTTACCTACCTAGATCAGCTATACAACAGGTACCATTGTTTTTACCTACCTAGATCAGCTATACAACAGGTACCATTGTTTTTACCTTCCTAGATCAGCTATACAACAGGTACCATTGTTTAACTTACCTAGATCAGCTATACAACATGTACCATTGTTTTACCTACCTAGATCAGCTATACAACAGGTACCATTGTTTAACTTACCTAGATCAGCTATACAACATGTACCATTGTTTTACCTACCTAGATCAGCTATACAACAGGTACCATTGTTTTTACCTACCTAGATCAGCTATACAACAGGTACCATTGTTTTTACCTACCTAGATCAGCTATACAACAGGTACCATTGTTTTTACCTACCTAGATCAGCTATACAACAGGTACCATTGGTTTTACCTACCTAGATCAGCTATACAACAGGTACCATTGTTTTTCACCAGAATGTTTTTACTCTTAAGATCTCTATGGGCTATGGCTGGCTTCCCTGCATGTACTGATGAAGAAAACAAATAATTATTCAAACAGTCAGTCAAAAACTGATCAGCAGTAACACCTTTTAAATAAGTTTGGTGTTCTAATACACTAAAATACACTAAATTTTCAAGATTTTCTTTCTCATAAGCTTCTGCTTTAGAATTAAAAAGACTAATTATTTACACAGAATTAAATTTGCAAAGAAACCAATTAAATGGAAATACTCTGATGTCAAATTAAACCCATTCAATGCTGATGAAATAGAATTAATCATTCTGCATCTCGCTGTTATCTATGCCCACCTTCTGTTCCTATGATCTCCATGTGCAAGTGGGCAAGCCCACAGGACGCAGACAGAGACAACTTAAGCATGCTGGAGATACTGACTACAGTACGGTTGAGGTAATCAAACAGAGAGCCACACTCGTGGTAATCCGTAATGAGCCACAGCTGTGTCCATGTTCCATTGTCTGTACAGAAACATAAGTCAACATGCACATAGTCGTTTGTACTCATTGTTAAAGAAAGGAGACATATTTAAAAGCTTGCTAAATACAATTTTCATTCACTTTTTGTGTTAAAGATAAACATCTTTACATTAAGGCAACATTATCCTTTGTGTTTATGAAAATAAGGGTTCTCTTTAAGCTTTTCTTCCAATTTAATTAGTTGACATACAATGTTCCAAAGAATTCTTTAATCAGCACGTACATTTTGGACATACGTCATTACACAGTGTTAATTTTGCCCAAGGTGTACACTCCTTCAAAACTTGTCATTCAATCATTCAATGATGAGTTTGGCTGTTCCCAGTTTATCTTTATTTTCTTGAGTTCTGTTCTAATTTACAATAAACAAGACATTTTATGAGATGGACCTGATAGTACCTTTGTTATCAGCTGCTATAAAGCCAAGAATATTTTCGTGGCGTAACATGACTGTCTGGTATATCTCGGCTTCCCTGAACCAGGACCTCTCCTCTCGAGATGGAAAAATCTTCACTGCTACATTCTCTCCTCGCCATCGCCCTCTATACACCTCACCATAACGGCCCTTGCCAATGGTTTCACGGACCTGGATTTGCCGAGCAATTGTTCGCTGCACCAGTAATGGCAGACCTATAGGAATGAAGGTTAAAGGTTACTTCAAATCTCTTTGGTATTACTGAGAGATTTCTCACTGATGTAAGATGAATATTTATCTTCAGGACACATCTTGTACATTTCCACACAAAAAATAGGTGTAGTTACATGTTTAGTCAGTCTTGCTTTGTCAGTATTGTTTAAAGCGAATTTCAAAATCCATAAAAAATTCTGATACCCCACCCCCTCAAAACCTACCCAGGGTTCATATGGATTATGTTGAACCAAATTCAAGGCCATTTCAAGGCTTTTTCAATGTCTTAATTAAATATCATCCAAGGCCCATTTTACCTGTCATCTTATAAGTCATCTTGAGAGGAAACAAGAGAACAAAAAAGCAACTTATAACATCCACTTGATCAAAATACAACTTGACATGGTAATTATTAATGTCTGTAAGTGAGGCGGCATAGACAAAGTTGAATCCAATTGATCAGTGGCCAGGGTTTCACTTATCCTAATGAAACCTTAATATGCAAGGCTTTTTCAAGGCTGTAAACCAACGTTCAAGGCTTTTCAAGGCCCAGAATGAATTTCTTCATTCAAGGCTTTTCCAGGCCCAAGGTGAAATTCAGGGCTTTCTCAAGGCTCGTGCTAACCCTGCTACCAATAAAAATTCCATGTAAATTAAAAGCAAGCGAATAGCCTACATAAAGCAAAAACCCTACATACATTTTAGACATGGTTAAGTGTTGATGCAATGTCAATTACAAACAAATTGTAGGTTTTGCAAATTATCAGCTCTCACAATTCACTTAAAAATGAGATGTCTTCAATTGAATAAAACATAACTTCTTATGTCAGAAGAAAACATGTGTAGTCTGTTAATGTATTTATTTCAATGTAACTAGGAATAAAGTTTGATGTGGAATAACCAAAGCTGATAGATTTTATAGAAATTTATCAATCTTTACCTATTAAAACATATACACATTCAATAACAGGCATATTTTGCTTATACAAAACTTACCAGAGCCGGAACCAGAATACTCATACATCATTTCCCTCAATGTGCTGCTAGACTGACCCTGCTGGACAAATGGCATGGTCTCTTGTGACACATCATTGAGTGGGTAACCACGACGATTGCGCTGGCACTGATGGTAAGCAAAGAACAGAACCATGAAGAGGATGGACACAATGAGAACGGGACAAGCAATGAGAATGACGAGCTCTGCTGTACCAAACTGCAACTTGGCTTCTGAATCATCATCTGTAACACAAGAGTTATCATTAGCTGAAGTGACAAACAACAGGCCAAAGGGACCTGTATATGTAATTGTTTTTTCCTGATATCTGAATGCAAATAAAATTCATAATAATTTGAAGTTCTTAATATATATAATACTGTCATATCACAGCTACAAAGTAGTCTCTAAGCAGTTCACAAATCATGATCTTTGATAATTGAGCCTTTATAATTAGCAATTAATGCACAACTAGATATATGTATAATGTCTTTCTTAACTCCCTAGGCTTGGAGAACGTAAAGCCGCCGGGGCTGCCATTTCACCTTACACACATGTAAAGATTTCAAACACTGCCCTCACATTTACAGTAACTTTTACAGCTGAATCAACTGGAACACCAAAGAGTAAAGTATCTTGTTCAAGGATACAACACAGTATCTGTGTGGGGACTCAAACTAGTGACTCTTTGATCATGTTGCCCCTCGTCCTACCATTAGACCATTGCGTCTCCAAAATTAGAAACAGCCATGAACACATCATGAGGTGACAATATTTTCACTACATGAAATAGGTAATTATACACTCAACCATCCGAAGATAAACAAGCTATTTTGACATCACGATCAGATCATGACATGACATGTGTGTTGCATGGTGGTCAATGGGCTGCCACCATGTGGTTTTAGATAAAAAGTTCAGTAATTGGTTTTTAATGAATTCTTTTGTCAAAGTATATGGACTTATATTAATTCAAAATATCAAAATCTAGAAAAAAAAAAAAAAAAAAATGGTTTTCCTGTTCGTGTACAAAGCAATGGTATTGGACCAAATTAGACCTTTAAAAATCTCTTATATCATATAACTATGGTTTAACTACTGCTTTTGGTAAGGGGAAGAGTTTTTTTCACCAAATCTGTTAGTAGGCATACAATTTCAAATGGACAAAGGGTAATTATATTTGTATCATGGTCTACCTATTTTTCCTTTGAAGTTGCGTGTACAATAAATCCCAATACCCAGTTAAGAGGCGGAGCTTAGTTGTCCAATAACTTCCCATACTAGCTAGGAACTACTCATTTTTTTAACGAGATTTCAGAATGTGTATGATTATTTGCTAAATATTTAGTGTTGTGCTAATCCCGGGTTTTTAGAAGTTTAATGACAGCCGATTGACGGGCCATGATACAAGCCATTTATTGAATGTCCTAGACTCGTGTACACTTGATATTTCGGTGGGCGTTACACCATTCGCTACGCGAACTCGTAACCGCCCACCAAAATATCTCGTGATACACTCGTCTAGTCATTCAATAACTATAACATGTAACACTTTACACTGAGTTAGACTCTGACAACATTCTGACAAGAGTATATACATAGCTGAAATAAATAATCTCCTGTTGCACAATGGGTGAAAACAAGTAAGGTAAGCAGATTGCACTGGTAATATATATATAATAGTTCTGTAAGTGTTGTGATTGGGGAGTAAAGGCTGTGACTGAAGTGAGGCAGTGTTATATTTACTGCTTACATGGTGCATAGTCACATATTCAAATCTCAATAAAAACAATTCTCTGATTATATATCTTTGTTTCATTTGTACATTTTGGCAATATATGAGCAAGACTACTGGTTGCAGATCTCAGATTATAATTTTTTTTATTACCACCCCAAATTTAGTAAGAATTTAAAATTTTTGTGAAAAATAATCTACAAAACCACGAAATGAACCATTAATTCCATGTACAATAGTATTGATGATAGTTATTACTGAAAACTAATATAAGAATGTATTCCTTACATATCAAGTTTGTAGCAACTGTAAGATCACTAAATATAATATGTATATAATATATTTTTGCATTCCAATGCAAATTGTTTCAAAACTGGGTTTAAGCATTAATATGGTTTGTCCTCCAGTATTTACCATGCATAGAAAAATGTCTCAGCATTTCTACAAATTGATAACAAAAAGAAGATTAGTCAAGAAAGCATGAACAAAATTACACACATGTATACCATATTCAACCTAATAAGCACAACGTTAACCCTTACGTTTCTGGGGAAAGAGGATTGATAATCAAAGTCCATTAGAATATTGTTTTTAATTATATAATTAACACCTCACTGAAACGTTATTTAGTCAGACTGTCTGATAATTCTTTTTTCTATCTGAACCCAGTCACTAAGTAGTGTAGATGAAGCTGAACATCTATATTTCAAATTCGACTCCATTTTCAAATTTCTATATTTCTATTACTAATAACAAGGCTTTTTCTAAGGGATTTTTGAGACCGATAATGGTTCTCATTCCCAACTGAAATTATTCCCTATTTAGGCCAAATTCCCAAAATTAGCAGTTAACTCCTGAAAAACTCTTTCCCAATTCACCAATTTTCTTCCCAAAATGAGGTAAAAAAGGTCCCATCCCAAACTTGGGAGAAAAGGCTGCATTAAAACCCAGAAGAGACTAGAAAATGTCTGTTAGACATTAATGCCCGAGGCCTGCTGCCACTTTACATCAGTTGGTGAGGATCGCAACAGCAGTTTCTGAGATTAGCTAATTACATTGCATCTGGACAGGGCAGTAACGGACGGGGCAGACATGGGAAACACTATATATGCAAATCTCCATTTGGAGAGATTCTCAGAGAAACCAATGTCCTTGAGCTGTGATTCATCTACTTGACTACCTATTGATATTGTAGTGAAAATCTAGGGAGAGATATATCTCCCCTGGTTGGAGCTCCCTCTGTGCACGACCAGGAGGTGCGCTCTCGTATATAATCCCGGGAGGTGACGGAGAGCTTTCTCTTTTTATCCTGAACCTACAGAAACAGTCAAGAAACATGAGTACTCACTGCATTGTTTGGGTTTTGGGATACGGGAGCATTTATTAGTCTTATAGAGAAGGCTGGTGATACCCTACACAAGTTTTCTCTACAATATGCAGGGCCCTCTTAAAATGTATTAAACAAATAAAGTTGCTCCTAATCTTTTCCTTTTGTTTAATTGATGTTAATTCTGTCTAATAAATGAACTCTTTTACTTTAAAAAAAAATAATCTTTGAAACAGTAACATTAATATCCCAATGCCTGATTTCCGACTGGTAAACTTAAAGTGGTCAGACAGATATTCTGCATAAAATTGCCACAAAAATATATTTCAATTTTAATTGTTGAGTGATAATCATAAACCTTGTGAGAGCTCAATATGCACGTTTTTATATAGAAATAGGTCAGAGGTGTTGGCCAGGATCCAGAGTTGTCATACAGTTAGTTGCTAAAGATATTCCCCAATAGGCCCCCTCCAGATCCCCTAGTGCAAAATTCTACTCCCTGAAGGATGGGTAGAACTTATTTGTTAACCATATATTGGTTACTGTTTTAGAATTGATGATTTTGTAAAAGTAGCTTCTGTTACAACCAGCTCCAGGTGAAGACTACATCAGATCAGATTATATTCAAACAAAAAAAGTGCACTTACTAGGCCAAACACAGTAGGTTAATGAAAGATTAGTACATTTGTTATCATAAAACAGACAAATGGCTACAGCTTTGAAAGAAATATAAAATAATGAAACTAAACATGATAGAGGTAAGCAGACAAGGCTTTTTCTGAGGGCTTTTGGGGCCGATAATGGGCCCCATTCCCAATTAAAATTATTTCCTATTTAGGCCAAATTCCCAAAATTAGCAGTTTACTCCTGAAAAAATCTTTCCCCATTCACCAATTTTCTTCCCAAAATGAGGCAAAAAGGCCCCATCCCAAACTTGAGAGAAAAAACCATGGTAGAAAATTTAAACATTCATGAAAACAACATGTATGCGATGAATGTAAGTACATACCGTAACAAGAGAGTATATATTAACAGAAAAGATTAAAATAACAAGATTAGATTTATAAAATCTGAGGCACTATATATATAGCTACAACAGACAAAGCTATCAACACATTTGCATGCTTTAAAACTACAGGGTGACCGCTGACCTCCAGGGGTGATTGTAGTAGCTGGTGCATAGGTTGGCCTCAGGTCCTTGTTACATAGGTCTTGGCCGGAACAGCAGACAATATAGTTCTCATGTTTTTTGGTGGCAGACACCATACAATGTGGGGTGTCACCCTGCATCTTCCCCTCCTGCACTCGGATGGGGATATTTTCTTCGGACAGACATCTGAAATACAAGTCATAACTCAAACATTAATCAATTTCAGGTAGGTCAATGAGAAACCCATGTTAATTTTCCATGCAGACTGAGAACTCTTAACCCAAAGACAGGATTTGTTTTTCTAAGTGTAAGGCAATGCAGAGTTTTCTCAAATCTTATTTCTGAATATTGAGACTTTCTGATTTAGATTTGATACATAATAAGGTAGGTCTTAATTATAACGAATTATTTTTCTTGAATTTATTTTTAAATGTCAGCCTGGTTGAAATGCTTATACATGTACAAAAAATGTATATGCATTTCAAGTGTAACAGCTGCAGGATGTTACATGGGATCAACATGTACACTGGTCGCATCAATTTTTTGGCACCGTCAAAACTGTGGAACTGAGTATCTTTGTTTGTCTGGTAGGCAAGATATTTCACTCTTTACCTTGCGGTTTTGTTGAAATAAGATATCCATACAGCTACCTGTTTGGTTTTGCTGAAATATACATTCCATTTACCTGTGTAGTTTTGTCTAAATATTACACTCCATACCTGTGAGGATATTAAATTGGTTACATTTAGAGTAAAATTTAACAGAAAAGTCATATGCAATGTGAAAATGCATATATATATATCTATAGCATAAGCTTCCTGTGCTGAAGTATACGTACCTAGCAGTTGGGAAGCTGTAATATGATAGTGCACGATGAAGGTGAGTAATGGCAAATGCATTTGGGGGAAAAACCACAGCTAGGTATTTTAGACTTCAGTGTATGTGAATGCAATGTTCTGACATTTTCTCATCAATTGATCACAGGTATCATGATTGTGTTGAGTGCAAAGCGTGGTGTTTAGGAGATCAAGGTTGAGAGAAGATCACCTACCACCAAGGTCGGTCTCACTACAGTTAGTACAATACAAAGAGGGCAGGGGCCCTGTGTTACACATGTCGACCTGGCAACAGAAGTTGTACCCTAAGTGTACGTTACGTGACCGATGGCAGAGTTGTGGCCCCTTGGGGCTCTGTATCATTGACCCAGAATAACAACTGAAAATAAAATAATATACAAACATAGCAAATATTTGTTTTGTACACTTACTTTCGCCACTGAATAAAACCAAAATGTATGTTTTCCTAAAAATTAATACCATATCTTTTGGATTTTTTCTTTGACGCGTAGGAACACAATTTGAGACACCGAACAGATAATCCAACAACAACAAAAATGGTGTGTACGAAGGCTTGCACAGGTAAGTGTTAATACTAATCAGAGGTGTAAAAATCCACTTGTCCGACGCCCGGGACAAGTAGTTTTTGAGTTCGGGCAAGTGAAAAATGTTGGTGTACTTGCCCTGGGCAAATGAAAAAAAATATTGTCTCTATCTTAACTTTCATGTTGGATTTCCAGAATCCCGTGTTATATGTGATTCAGAAGAATTATTGTAGTGGAATTGGATATATTGAAATATATTAAAAACGTAACAATTAGCTATTGTTTTCTTTATTTTCGTGTCTGAAATGAAAATTCTAAAGCCGAGGAAACTAGGTCGCCAGAGGCACATTCAGTTCAAAGACATTTTAAGGACATTTATGCTGATAAAAATAATAGAAACTGCATCTGAAGTATGAAATAGTGATGCACAGAGTTAACTTACTGCAATCTATGCGTAAATATTCTTATAAGACAACAGCAAAAGGTTTTAACATGTGAAAACGATCTTTGTTTATGCTTGCTGAAAGTACAATTTGGCAACTAATAATGAAGACGGAATCCGGACCAAAAGTTCCGGAATTGAAAAATAATATAGAAAAACGAAAATTTTAATGCTTGTGGTTCACAATTAATTATAAAAATAATTCTTTTAATTTTAGATGAATATTTTTGAAGGAATGAAATACTGATTGCTGTGATTATCAACCTTCCACCAATGTTTTGAAGATGGCAAAAACAGCTACAACAGTGAACTTACAACGTAAAACATTCATGTAAATGAATGAAGTGTGCATAGAAATGCTTATTAAATGACACGTTGATAATTTTTTTTCAGTTTTATTGTTTTTATTTCAAGTGAAATGCTGTTACGCGCAATGACCTGCATTGGACTGCTATGACCTGCATTTTTATGAGTAATGACCTGCATTTTGTTCATGAGAACTTGACAGGTCTGAAAAACTGTCACTTAGTTTGGCTTGCCAAGCGCTATATATGGCCACCAGCAATAATTGCTACAGAATGTATTCTGTGTAATATGAATTGATATTTGAAAGTGTAACTTCATATACACTATATTGGATCTTTTTATATCAAAGATAAAACATATCCAACAACTCTCTTGAGCTCAGGCATGTCTTTTGTATTCATCCCTGAGTTATCCATAGGTGATATTTATCGCACTGTACAGCCAAAACAGGCTGTTTCCCCTTACTAAACAAGAGCTGTTTTGCAAATTACATTAATAATATTTATATTGTTTACTTGATCAGATTATGTTTTGTGAATTCATGCAATTTTCAAAACCATACCAATTTACATACAGTCAAACCTGCTCTAACTTTGAATAAGCGGCCACCTCCGTTAAGCGGCCAGTCTGTGGTTCGCCCGATGGAAAACACTATATAATGAACCTTAAATAAGCCGTCACCTGTCTAACGCGGCCAACGGCCACAAAAATCTGCCCGAGTCGTTGTATCGTCCTGTATTAAGCGGCCATTTTGTCCGAAAGTAGACATCCGCGATGATCACATGACCAGGTATTTTCATCAAATTCATCAAAACTTTTATCTTTGTTGGTTTTCATTTCAAAATACACTGTACATGGTACATTGTTATCAATATCAATAAGTGCATTATGATATAATCAATTAAATAAACTTCTGAAAAAAGAATTGGGCAACAGGCTGTTTCTGGCCGACCTGGTTTAAGCAGCCACCTGTCTTAAGCAGCCAATATCTGTCGGTCCCTTGGGTGGCCGCTTAATACAGGTTTGACTGTATATATAAATTATTTATTGACAAACATTCGGGAGACAAGCTATATGCTGTTGTAGATTAAATGAGTATATTAAATACAAATGTAATTGCTTTTGGACATATTTCTTCAATTTTTTGACAAAATATTATCCTAATGAGAGTTGTCTCCCTTGAAAAATGTGGACCGGTATAAATTGTCTATTGTGAGCATTTTCACATTGTTTTATTTTCAGTTTCACCCCAAGAAGGGATAGTGTAACTCCATAGGGACTCCTTTACCAAATATCAGCACCCTAGTACAATCATAAAGTGAATATATTTCAGTTTAACTCCGGCAAGGGATAGTTTAACCCCCACAGGGAACCTAATACCATGTATTACTATGCCTTTCAACACTCACAATATAAACTTAACACAGAGTTCAAAGATTTAAAAACAAAAACAAAAAAACACAGATTTAAAAAGAAAAAATCTGTTTTTTTTTTTTTAAAGTTTTACTCCAGGAAGGGATTGTCTTACTTCATAGGGACTCTATTGCCAAATATCAGCACCCTAGTACAATTATAAAGTGATGCATTAAAACCTCTTTACACTTGCACCAAAAACTTAACGCAGAAATATTCTAAGTCCAAAAATTTGAAAATTCTGTTTTTTTTCCCAAAAATATCTTTTAGTTTAACTCCGACAGGGGATAGTTTAACCCAAGAGGGAGTCTATTACCAACTATCAGCACCCTAGTACAATTATAAAGTGATGTATTAATACCTTTCAACACTTGCACCAAAAACTTAACGCAGAAATATTCTAAGTCCAAAAATTTGAATATTCAGTTTTTTTCGCAGAAAAAATCTTTTAGTTTAACTCTGGCAGGGGATAGTCTAACCCCAGAGGGACTCTATTGCCAATTATCAGCACCCTAGTACAATTATCAAGTGATGTATTAATACCTTTCAACACTTGCACCAAAAACTTAACGCAAAAATTTTCTAAGTCCCAAAATTTTCAAAAATCTGTTGTTTTTTTTCCAAAAAATCTTTTAGTTTAACTCCGGCAGGGGATAGTTTGACCCCCACAGGGACCATATTACCATAAATTACTATGCCTTTCAACACTTGCACCAAAAATTTAACATTTGGAAAACCAACGCCGACTCCGGAGTGACAACATAAGCTCTCACTCTTCTTCGAAGAGACGAGCTAAAAAGGGTGTTATGTATAAATATAACATATACTCTGACTTGTATTAATATTTTTCCAATTCTTGAAGAAAGTTTTTGCTCTACCGACCTGTAACTGATTTTGTCTGCCCGAGTCCCGCCCATCTTTGTAATTGACGTGACACATCGTCCTCCTTCACCAGCGTCACATGTACCATCCGAACAATCAGAGCAGTAACATTTCAATCCTACAACAAACAACATCCTAACTATATTGTAAATGTTGTAACCAGGGAAATGATTATGAAAATGAATAGGTATATTATATATATAGGTTAAGGGAATTCATTGAAACACAAACTTATAATTTACAGTTGACTTCTTCATTTCATCCTTATAATGTCAATAATTTAATAAGAATTCTACTTTATCCATCAGACTTTAATCAATAAGCTAGTCAAATGGCTTAAATTTGTTTATCAACGCTTGAACAAACGGAGGTCAAAAACCTTTCTGTAACTTGAAATTTTGAAAGTCTGAATCTTTCACACAGAAATTCAATGTGTAGGCATATGTTTTCTCAACGAATATCTGAGTAACCAAAACAGTTTGGGGTGCACATCTAATATACAGAACTAGAAAATGTCCCCATTCTTATGGATATTCATCAAGCAATTATGGCCTTGCTCTTTTTTTTAAGCTTGGAACATACCCTTTGTAGTAAGAATTTTAGTGAGCAGGGGCTCTCATAGATACCATCCACTTCCCTCATCAATTAAACAAAGATATCCTTGAGAAAAATTAGATTATGATATATTGTGCAGAAACCTTTTATTTTGAAAGTGGCCATGCATGGTCCAGTGAGGCCTTTGACCTTTAACCTTTGATAGATGATCACAACAAAATCTAATCAGGTGTAGAATTTCATGCTGAAATATTATGTGGAAGTAAATTATCAGTCCATAGGTTAAAGAGAGATCATGTACACAAGCCCTTTTTTTATTCTAAAAGTCGTCAAGTATAATGACCTTTGACCTTGAATTGACCACCAAAATCTAATCAGATGTGAACAGATCTGAGAGCCCTGGCTCACTAAAATCTTGCACCTTGAGGGTGTGATGTGAACATGAACTTTCTATCTGTCCAGGGCCCCTGGGGATCATGAGATATATTGTACACAAAAATGCAAGCTTATGAAGGATGGACAAACTTGATAAGTGATTATAAATTACTATAGTGAACTCGAATTCAGGAATTCTGCTGGAATCAGCAAAGCAGAAAAAAAATCAGGATAGGGCTGATTTTACAAAATAATGAATTTCTCAATCACAATATTAATTATTCAAAGTTTAATCAAAATTTTGAAGTTGTAACATGCATGGTACACCATTTGACTTTACAAAGCAATTTCCAAGTTATTGTCCTCTTGCGTTATGAGCTTTTCACAAAAGGATATAAAATACTCTTCTGATTAGAACAATATATATACTGTGAATACAGTACATGATACAGGAACAAAGTAAAACTTAAATAATGGTGCAGTTAAAAATTATAATTTAGGGAGGGATTGACTTTATTTGTGCAATAAATTACCTCTTCTGTTTTCACAGCGATCAAGATAACATATATATATATATATATATATGCCGACAATATCCAGGTAAAATATCCTGACCTTCCGATCGATTAGGCATATATTCTCTGACACATAATAAACCTTCAGTTTGATGCATTTCAAATTTGTGTAACACATCTTCAACGACGGTGTTACTTAAAATATAGTTAGACATCTAGATCTGACAAACAGATATTGAGAGAATCAAGTATATCTTGATACACACGTAAAAAATATAAAAAGTATAATTATATAATGGATGTTTATTCCTCCCATCCATAGATATTTGACATACCATATTTGACCTAATAAGGGGCCCCTACCGTTTTTCAAGGAAATAAATCTTTGACCGAGTGTCAAAATGGTGTTCAAAAGTAATTATATATATATACATGTATAATAATTCATGTGAAAAGTTTTGCTACTTTATATTATGTGTTCAATTTTCTTCAGCAAATTAACTGGAACACAAGTTTTCGCCACATTTTGTCTATTCCTACAGATGTCAGTGCAAAGAGCACCCGAAACTAAACACATACAAATAATAACTTCCCATCTTTATTTGAAGATAAAGTGAAAGACTTCATTCTTGTTGATAAATAACTTTTGTTCAGAAAAGAAAGCTAGTAAAAGACATTGTAAATCAATTATTAGGTCAAAGAAAACGATGTCTGATATGATCTGGGAAATCACCTGTCTATAAATAGAACACAAGAGTTCCATTTGAACATAAATGGTGGAACACACGTTCTCTGGTCTAAAGATCAGTTGGCATGGTTTACAATTGCAAGTTTACAGGAATATTCAAGTGATGTTTAAGCTTAATAATTGATAATGAATAGATATCTTCATCTGGAATATTTTTATGACTGAATATTTTACCGTTTCCACAGCCTTGGGTAGTCTGCTATAAGGTATAGTCTGTTTCATAAAACTTCAGAATAACTAATATTAATAAGGGCACCCCCACTGTCAATTACCTGTGCCCTTATTAGGTCAAATACGGTACATATTAAGATTTCTTGTTGCAGCATTGCAGCCCATGCGCCAGCATACAGTATAAATGGGCCAACATCATCATAACAGCAGCTTGCCTATGATTCTAGCCCTATATACGTCTCATGCTGGAACGCTATCTTCCTAACAATGAGAACTAAATTGCAGGGGTAATAACTCCTGCGGAAAATGCAAATCAGAACTAAAAAATGTTTATGTACCGTTGACAAAATTTGCTAATGGTACTTGCTTAACAGTGATAACAGATTAAGAACCAATTACTAAATTGATAACTGTCACCTAGATAATCACTGAATCCATAACATGCACTGAATTCATAAATGTGGAAAACATCTGAGGTTTGTACATGTGGAATTGTATATAATCCAATCAAGGACACATTTCTACAAATAGCTTTTAATTTTCCACCATGGCTTCAATTGATTCTAGCAAATCACCTAACTATTAGCAACAGACCATGGACATATATTAATTATTTGTGTTCCTCTCGCTCTCTCTCTATAAGCTATCCCATTGCTCCTAATTATATAACAGTATGTTACATATAGACATATATATATATTAGAAAGAAATGTGGTAGTTTTTTTTATTTATATCAAAAAAGAGAGTACATGATGGATAAGGCGGCCTTTTAGTTTTATGCTAGATATATATATAGGGAGACTTTACCATTTAACTCAGTCGGTAAAGCAGTGGATCAATATATATACTGTACATGTAAGACGAGGATCCAGGGTCTGATTCCCTGTTTAGGTACAATACACTCTTTCCTGTTACATCTAGTTTATTGCCATTGACTGCAAGCAACACTATCTCTTCTTTCAAAACAAGACTAGTAAATCACTTTCTCCAGCCTAGTTATGATTATTTAAGAATTGAACTGCTTTCAGTTGGAAGTTATGGGCTGATGAACGCCAACTTGACAAAGGCAAATTTAATGAAGCGTGCTAGCGCTTCATGTTGAATGTGCCTTTGTCCAGTTGGCATTTATCAGCCCATAACTTCCAAATGAAAGCAGTTCAATGATGCTTATATTTACATTTGGCAACGATTTTTAAAGACTATATCCAGGAATTTTGCTTCTAAGATGAATGAACAAATTATTATCGTCAAAGACGGAACAGCCTTTTCAACAGCCATCTTTTGTTATCGCCGACGTTACAATTATGACGTCACTGTAATAATGACGTCATAATCAAGATTAGGAAGTTATGGACTCGTAACCTTCAAGTGAGCTTGGTTAAGTTATATAGTGGGGCTGCAGTAGTGTAAATGTAAATATTAGCAAATGTCATCATTAGGCCAAAGAGATTTGTTACAAATGATATATATATGAAATGGGATGTACGCACTGAATAATATATATATATATGTAACACTGGTAAATACTAGTCCTATAATATAAGACTTTGAAGGTTCATATCGTGATTTTTTACGTTTATTATCAGAAATTTACATTTTTGTAATTTGTCTAGCCTTGAAGTCTTTTTGATAGTTGCAAACAATGCAGAGCAAATCTCAAAATTACTAACCGGTATCAGATGGTGGTTTATTCTGTTTAATAAACATTAAAAAAAATTTTTAAGTGTTTCTAAGAGCATTTACCCACCTTATCTTGATCTTATGCAGATTTATTCATTAGAAAGATGAATTCATCGGTAAAACAAACGGTGCGAGTGTGCCGGCATATTGTTTGAAAAAGTGTATGTTGCATACATTTTCGGAATACATGTGTGTATTTAAATTATCGATCATGAAAATTCCCTGGTGCTGCGGATATCTGCAGCTATTTGCTCCGCATTTTTTGCAACTATCATAAGAGTTCAAGGTTTGACAAATAACAGAAATGTAAATAGGGTATTGACTTTTTACTCAAATACACTCAAATATACTCAAATACACAAAAAAAAATACCCAAATACAAATAAAATTCACTTCTATAACATCAATTTGTATGTAATGTGATCATTAAGTTGTAAATATTACGACATAAGGCCTGATAAAACACAAAAATAAACCAACAACTTTGCAAGGGAGGTAACTCCTTTTCCTATACAACCTATCATACCTATTGAAAACGTCAGTCTGGTTTTCTTTAATGTTTTTTAAGGCCTGACTCTTTCCTACAAATATATTTGATTATTATTTTTTTCAAGGATCTTAGTCTGCCTGTCTCTTTCTACTAAATATATAAAATAGTACATGTATTATTGTTACTCAATCTAAATACTCTTTCAATACATAAACTATAAAATGCCATGTATGCAAAGAATATTTACTCATGCACAAATATTTTTTTTAGTTGAGGAAATAGACTTTTTTGTCAGGTTATAGTCACTTTCAGCATTAAACGGAATTATCGTGGATTAAAGGAAAAGTTTCCGTTCGTCCTTGTCCAAGTGTCACTTATACTCAAAATATAACAATACATGTACTAATGACTGTGTTTGATGCACTATTGTTCATGTGTTTTATTGTATAGATTTTAATTCTCCTTATCTCTCTCTATATATATATCTGTGTAAATTTATGTGTGCTTATCATATCTATTCCGATGCTGATGGCAAAAGATAATCAAATTTTCAGGAGGCATAGGAAGCGAACGGAGAGAGCTAACCATGGCACAGGATGTGATGAACTTTAGAAACAGCAGATCAGAGTGTTTTGAAAAGTGAATAGTGTGAACTTCTGCTATCGGCATCGGAATAGTTTATTGGAATTGTTTATTTATTTGATAATCTATAGTCAATGATTTTTTTTTTTAAATTATATCTTCATTATAACTCTCTCTCTGTCTCTCTCTCTCTGTCTCTCTCTCTCTCATATGTAAATATATGTCATTTTGTAAAAATAAATGTATTATATGTATGTAAAATTATATAGGGAAAGGGCTTAATATAAGTTTGATAACTTGTGCCCAATTCCCATGTATAAATTAAGATACAATAAAATATGTTTAAATCAAAATGTGTTTTATCATTTTCTCACGCATTAATGACAAGATTTTTATTAGAATGAACGAAAACATTTGTCCAGTCTCATCTATTTTTATGGCATATTGTAACACAATTATCTGTAAACTATTTATATTTTAATTTTCTTCAAATCTAATGGGCAAATTTCCTTCTTCTTTTTCAAATTAGTGATAGGTTTTTGTCCAACTTTGGTCTGAGCTGTCTTTGAGCCATGTAAAGCCGCCAATTTAAGGAAATTAATTATGACTTCATATAATGTGTTCTGTGACCTATGGAGCCCTTAGTGTTGAGTCCAATAGGAAAAATTCCTTAATATTTCCTTTAATGTAGGAATGACATGGTTTTTCTTAATCAGGTCCATACAGGTGCCCTATAGTAATCACTCTGTCTGTTTGTTTGTTTGTCTGTCCATCCACAATACAATTGTAGTTCCTTAACTTTCATACTTATTGTTCATGACCAACTTCTGACCAAGACAAAGCTAGGTCACTCTGGGTGAGAGGTCAGGGTCATTTGGATCAAAAGATGAAGGACAATGTAGAAGCTAAAAGCTAACGTGTGTTTTATAGTATACTGTATTTATATTGCCATTAGCACAGAAACTGTGACTATAACTGATAAAATGAATACTTTATAGTCCTTCCTGTGAAATCTAAAGCAGGTCAGCATTTTCTCAAGCCTAAGTTGAGTATAGGATACACATTCTTCAAATGTATATTTTCATATAAAATATGAAATTCCAAAAATAGAATGAAACCTCTAAACGTTTTTATTATTTTTGTATAGACCAGTAGTCTTTCCCATATTTCCCAGTCCTTATTAAAGAAGTTCAGATGATTTCCCTTTACTGGTTGCAATATATCTTAGAGTGTGGTATGTTTCTTTGATGTAATTTTTCAAAGCTGATAAAGACAAGACTCTTTTCCTGGCATGTTGTGTTATAGATGTATTTTCATCAAAATCAAACAATACTTCCCATTTTCCTTTTCCAGTAGATTCTATATTATTTTTACACAGACAGTTATAAAATTATCTTGCTCCTCTTTTCTGTTTGAAAAAAAATCTAAGTTGGCAGGTATGTAAGATAGTTTTATGAATTCAGTGGAGATTTCTTCTTTGGAAAAATTCTTTTTTATAGCACTTTTGACACTTTGATAAGTGAGAAAGTTAGTATGAATATTGAATTTCTCTATTAATTCTGTATAGCTGTAAAATCTACCATTGCTATTTTCTTTGACTTTACATTTTTCTATATAAATCCTTTTCTATACCAATCTATTTTAAAAATGCTCTTATTTTCTATTGTTACTAAAATAAAAGATTGTATAAATGTTTCATTTTCAGATCGCTTTCACTACAATTCTTAATAATTACATCTCTTTTTATCTTGTCTGATGAACTTTTCCATAAGAAATAATAAATTTCTGTATTCAGTATCTTAATGAATATCACCAGGATTTTGTAAAGTAATAAAAAGATGATTTAACAACTTTATGAACAGATGATTTTACAACTTCATGAACAGAGGATTTTTGCAAATATATATACATGTGCATACATATTATAAGTATATTCAGGCAAAATGCAACCTCTCAAATAAAATTGAATAAAATTCATGTATTGCATTTTTTGTTTTTTTTTTTGCTTTTAGTTTGTTTTTAGATGATATGCCTATACTTCACACAGAAAAACAATCATCTGAATATATAAATGTACACATATATATTAATATACAATCCTGGTGTATTTCTGTTTTTGATAGGAAATTAAAAAGTTAAAACAAAGATATGTGTTAAGCCTTTACCTAATTATGGAAAACGTTAAACATACATGTTTAGTGCACTTGAAGTAGAATCCTTGAGGTTTACATATAAGAGGTAAAACCATCTTATGGACCATAATATTCAATCATATCATCACAGAGTAAATTTTGAAGCCCATATGAATCAACACCTGATGGTCTAAACTTATTTCTCCTTGAACTATTTAAGGGTCTCCATAGAATCTATATGAAATATTTTGCCTGTATTATGCCTCTTTTATCAGTTTAATGTTGTTTTTGTTTCTTTTTTATATTAACAAATTTTGGGATATTGTGGTATATACTATATATAAATTAAGGTTTATTATGAGTTTATCACATATATTCTTATTTTGGTAAAATGTGCTATAATTGTAGAAAGCTTATAATTATGTTCTTATTGCTAATGTTATATTTTAATGTAATTATGTTATATTTGATGTACTTAATATTAATTGCGCGAGGTGCAAAAGAAGAGTAACAAGCTGAGTCCCTGATACAATATTTTTAATTCATACTCATCTTTAAAATTGAGTTTTTATACTGATGTTAAATGACCAGTTTAAGATAATTCATTTTATATCTGGTTTAATTAGTTTTTAGGAAATTAAATCTTGTTTCGCAGGTAAAAATTGGAGGTTATAGGACCCCCTCCCCCATCTCTCCCTCTCTCTCCACCTGCTAACACAGGTGTGACACCCTTTCATTACCTGGACAGTTCAGTTATAGCCTTAAGGGGAATCTTTCAATACACTGGTCAATTAGTGTAAGTTACACAGGCGTGTCAATCATCTCCCAAGGTGTGAAAAATTTATCTACAAATATTGTAGAAATAACATACATATCTGTGAAAGTGTTGAGGGGGTGGAGTGATTTATAAAATCTAACTAAAATGTGGCAAATTAATATTGTCCAGTAAATAAAACCAAACAATATATCACACAGAAACTTGATCTTATTAAGTAGTAAACCATGGCCATATTATAATGCTCATAATCTAATTACTCATCACCAAGTTAAGGTAATAACATAAATGGAAGTTATACAACACAACCAATATGACTTTCAACATTCTTACATATAATATTGGTTGTATTATATCACTTCAATTGTTTTGCGTAACCACCCTAAAGAAAATGTTCCAGAAGATTTTCATTTCCTTTCGACATTTAAATGGAAAGCAATGCAGTATACATGTATTATAAGGAAATCATTACAATAATGTGTTTGGGGATTAATTTCAAATGTTTCTAACAATATCTGCATGATCCTACAGAGTACAAACACTTTTCTGAAAATGACAAGTAATAAATATTGAAGATCTTTACAACATGATTTAGGATTGCACAAAAGATACAAGATATTAATATCTCTCGAAATAAATTAAGAGATGGATGCTGTATAGCAAAAACCAATAATAGTTGTTTTATCCTAGGATACTTGAATGATGCTCAGGGACTTAACACAGTGATCAAAGGACCCGAAAGCAACCAAAAAACTAATATCAGATCAGTTAATGTTAAAGGACTAGTTAATAGATTATATCCAATCATCATACCATCACTAGTTAATAGATTATATATCCAATCATCATACCGTCACTAGTAACACACTTAGTTACAAGTAGTATTTCCTAAAACTTAAAAAAAGGTCAAATGTTTTAAGTATTTATTTATACAAAAAATGAAAATCTACATGGAATAAAGATTTTTTGCCATCATCAGATGGAAGTACATCAACAATTCCTATCTATCTTCTAGTCTGATCAGGAAAATAAAATGGCTTTAAGCCAGCCAGCCCACCATCAGTTTCAACAGTTTAATCTGTTATTGATACATTTCCAAAAGTTTTTTCTTAAGATCTATCTTAGAATTCAAATGTAGGTTTCCGATATAATCAAATGAATAATAAGTAATAGGGGAAAGAAGGGAAAAGTAGAAAAGAGATCAATCTCAATGGTGGACGCCAAGATCCCCTGGAATCTCTTAATTGTTATACAGCTGATGGTTTATGATTATATATGATGATTTTTTAAAGTCTGATTTTAAACAATGATGAAATCCTGCTAAAGTTACACGGATATGTTGATTTCATTTGGAAGTCATTTCTAATAATCCACCTATTGCTCTTGAAATATAATCTAAATTTGATATCATTCATTCTAAAGTTGGTCACATATCTCTTCATACTACAGGTATTTTACAGTAATATTCATATGTAATGCTATCCACTCAGTGATTGAGATTACAGTAGACTACACTCGCTTTGTGGATATTGACAACTTGGCTATCAATATGAACATACTACATGTAATTTAATTTTAAAATTATAACTGAAATTTTATGACAGCATGGCACAAAAAGTCATCTGGAAACTTTTTTACAGTTTATCGAAAAATTACTAAGGAAAATATTAATTCATTGCCTTGACTTCAATTTTCCATGAATTAATTACTCAAAGATTGAAATATGGATTTGTGAGGGGGAAAAAATTCAATAAAAATGAATTGTTTTACAAAATACCACAAATTTGACAACAATTTTATACAGAGAATCAAACACAGTATAAAAATTCTTGCAATAAATATTAATTATAACTATCTAGTATGAGTATTTTCGCATTTGTGAGTAGATAATCCGGATTTCAGTTTTCCTGCTCCTTTTTATTTTATTCGCGCCCAATGCGTAAACAAAAATTGGTTCGTGAATGGGGTATTTTGATTATCATTTTAAAATACTTCTTGAGAAAATAAATGAAAAATATTTTACATGTGACCTCTATATATACCAAAGAATACTATTTTGGGTCCATTATATCATAAAAATATTGATTTCAGGTCCGTTATCGACCATTTCGACAATTCAACTCTGACGGCAATGGGGTCGTAAATCAGATTTTTTGACAATTATTTCAAAATACTTCTAGTGAAAATTAATCTAAGATATTTTACATATGACCTCTATAGACATCAAAGAATACCATATTGAGTCCATTCTCTTATGAAAATATCGATTTCGGGTCCATTATCGGCCATTTCTGTAATTCAACTCTGACGACAATCGGGCCGCGAATCGCGAATGATTAAAACATTGATTTAAACTACTTCTCGGTCAAATAAACCCCTAATGTTTTGCATATGATACAGTTGGGCATTTCAGAACAATATTTGGCTCTGTTCTCTGAAAACAATGCTCAAATAAGTCCCATTTCCCAACGTTTCGATAATTCCAAGTCAATTTCGGCAAAGCCTAAATATCCCAACCGACCCCGGCCGGTATCATAGTTCGTAAGAATCACCAAGATCGACCATGTTACGCACAAAATAAGGTTATGTGTGTGAAATACATTTGTATTTGAGTATATTTTTGTGTATTTGAGTATATTTTATGTGTATTTGAGTGTATTTGAGTATATTTGAGTGTATTTGAGTAAAAAGTCAAGCCGATGTAAATATCCGATAATAAACGTAAAAACATGATATGAACCTTCAAAGTCTTATATTATAGGACTATGGTAAATACAAGCTGCAAATATATTGCTCAGCTAGAGAGATCTTCTCTTTAGCTCGATCGGTTGAACGTAAGACTAGTAAGCCAGAGGTCCCTGGCTCGATCCCAAGCAGAGGCAGTGAATTAAATTTAATTAATCATGCACTCTATTACTTGTGGTGCTTGTGTAGGGAACTGGGGAAATTTTCAGCCTCCACAGGCATCGTTGATACGCCTTGAAAACTCGAGGACGAGTTCTTTCTTGGAGAGGGAGTATGTAACACTGCTAAATACTATAGCTAGCTGCAATATACTGCTCGGCTAGAGAGATCATATCTTTTAACTTGATCGCGATCGGTGGAGCGATCTCGATCGGACATTGTACATGTTTATGATGATCATTAATTCGGCCGCCCGGAAATCTACAGTATATTGTACAGCTCATTTTATTCAGTGCAAAACTTTCATATAAAAGAAAATAATCCGTTTCAATCACCAGAATGATATTTAGCATTACATATGTACTGTGATTATGACATGTAACGTTATGTACATCTGAATACGAAATATTATCACCAAACACCCCTGTGACCAAACACTCTCCGGAGTTCGATAATTTTCGACCCAATTTTACCTGATTAATAATGTACATAATCGGACAACACCATTAATGTTACAAAAACAAGCAATACTGTACCTGTTGTGATATCAAAACCACAAGAAACGATTAATAACAAGGGCAAAATAACATAACAAATATCCATTTTCTTCGGCCGCATCCATTAAAAAAATAACACAGGATATACATCCGCTGAAAAATAGTTCTCTGTTTACATGACAAATATTACAACCAATGTGCTATAGTATTTCATATATAAGGACGAGAAAATGTGCGTAATCGCTTAGTTATTGCTAAAATATTTTAATGTAGCAATAAAACTTGTTTTATGCTTAAAAGTAAATTATTCTGTTCGGAGGCATTCAGTTCGTTTACAGGATAAAACCCGAGATTTGTTTTCGGAGAATAAAGGTAATCAGACTGACGCGTATGAATATATTATCAGGGGGCACATGAAGGAAAATCGTCTGGGCATATTTATAAGTAGGTCAAGGGTCCTTTAGGGTGATACAATCGCAACATCTGGGTCCTAGGCTCGGTTATAACCAGAACAAGGACATTAATCAATCAATTTAGGGTGATAGACATGGTCAGGAAATGCATGATGACTCGATTGTCATGAAAATTGACATGGGTGCCAGTTGTTTCTGTGCCATCCTTTGCTTTATTGCAACAATTCTGTGTAAAAGTTTAGTAGTTACAACAAGAATGCTTCACTGACTGAGAAACATTAAGAATGTAACATGTAAGAATTTGTATTTTTGGAGACAATATTACGACAATATGTGGAAATCTTAATATTTTTCCCAAAGAGACCATTTTGTCATAAATGAAATCATATAACATTTCTTGCAGTGATTTATTATGATAAATATCAGATTGTGGAAGAATAGAAACATTACCTTACCATGAACAACACATTATTTTTATCACATGAAATGAGTTACCTCCCCTTATTAGTCCGTCACATTGTTCTGTAGATTAAAACTGCAGAATCAGCTCCCCTTAAGATTTCTTTGTGTGTGTGAGTGCGGAGAAAGTAAATATTAACAGAGACCTATTTAATTTTTAAATGACATTGTTATTATAATATATAACACTGTCATTGTGAAATATTATTACAAAACTGGGCCCGATTCTGCAAATCAAAGTTCATAAAAACTATGACAAATTTCATTTCAACAAATTTTATTATACAAGATCTTATAGTACAAAGGGATTTGACAACAGGCTTAGCCTATATCAGTCTTCTCCCACATACATATGTAAATGACATTTTGATAATATAATATTGATAGCATTTTTCTAGACAACTTGAACAATAGAGCTATATAATTAGGGTTATTTATAACATTTGAACATACACTCATACAATCATACACACATCATTGTAATAGTTTAAGTAGTTTTTCATAGTTTAATGGAATAATTTCTAGTTGAAAAGTATTAAAAGTTCAGGAAATATTTTTATTTATACAGTGTAGACGTAAACATTATATATATATATATATAAAAAATAGATAATTATACAAAATTTTGTAGAGCAAAAGCGCTTCACCTACCTGACATTGAGAAAGATGAGTATTTTATTGAACAATGATAATGATATACATACATATTAATGAAATATTATATAATTGATTGATTCAATGAGAATTAAAACCTTCTCGAATTAGTTATAAATCTTTCTACATTACTTAAAACAAATTTGTTAAGATCAAGTGAAAGTTCATAGTTACCACATGTTAGTAAGTTAATATCTATAAAACCAACTTGTATAAATATGTCATGTATAAAGTGCCTTATATGGTTGTAATTTGGACAATAGAAGAAGTAATGGTCTAGATCCTCAGAGTAATAACCACAGGAACAGGCTGAATTTGGAATTAGATGATCTATTAATCTGTGATAATTTAAGTTGCTAGCAGAGTTTCTTAATTGGCAAAGAGTGATATTTAATTTTCTAGGTGAGCAAAGTTTAAATAAGTGAGTAGTATCAGTGTTTAAAGGCCTATTTCTATTCAATTTAGATTTAAAAATAGTCAGTGAAGGAGCACTAGTTAAGTCTGTTTCAAGGGAGTTCCAAATTTTCATGACATCAATGAAGTAGCTGTTATCATACAAGTTTGTTCTGCATCGAGGAATATTAAAGAATCTATGATTTCTAAGGTTATGATGTGGAGCATTATTGTTAATATAGGGTCTAACAATATCTAATAAATATTCAGGAGTCATTTTGTTCAATATTTTATACATTAGGATAAGTTTATGTTTGCGACGTCTTTCAATAAGTGGTTCTAAATTAGTTTCAATGTAAAGTTTATGATGAGATGTTCCACTTCTTAACCCAGTTATTATTTTCATTGCTTCAATTTGAATTGATTCAAGTAATTTCGACTCTGCAGTAGTACAATTATCCCAAACAGTATCTGAATATTCTAAAATTGGTCTAACATATGAACAATATAGTGTAATTAATGAGTTCCTATCAACTATGACAAATCAAATTGATAAATTATCATGTCATACTGTAATCTCTTCTTGAGCTATTCTGCACTAATGCCAATGAGTTGGTATTAGATGTTACCTGATTGGACTCCTTGTGTCTACCCCAATCTTCACTTTGAGAACAAGACATAAAATAAACATGCTCCTGGGTATCATTGATGAATTAGGAGAAGAAACTTATCCTGGCACAATATTGGTATTAATTTCTATCACTCTTTTACCTTTCAGAGTCTAGTACAGTATACAGATTACAATATCAGTGACTATATAATGGGCCTTTATCTAAAATCATTAAACAATTCACTACCAGTATTACTAACACTTATAACAATACAAAGGTTGATTTGAGTGACTTATAACTCACATAAAACAGCACCCAGTGACTCACTTATGGCACCTTTGAGGATCACCTAAACTAAACTTGTAGTCTACATGTACCTTCAATACATGCATCTTAAAAGAATCAAGAACGTGTGAATTTCTTAATTTAAAAGAATCATTTTATATATTCATAACAAAGAAGGCTTCAGAAACAGTAATCTAATCAAATAAACCCTAATAACACGACATATTTGTGAAGAATCTGATAAAACAACTTCAAAATGAAGAAGGACTGAAGCATTTAATTGTATGGCAATTTTCTGTAGTCATGGAAACCAAGAATGCATTAGTCAGGTATCGCAGGATGTCCTTAAAAAAATTACTGTATAATTACAAGATGTCTTAAAAGTCCAGTTTCATTGTATATTACAGGATGTCCTTGAAGTCAGGTGTCTGTAAAGTCAGGTTTCATTGTATATTACAGGATGTCCTTGAAGTCAGGTGTCTGTAAAGTCAGTTTTTACTGTATATTACAGGATGTCCTTAAAGTCAGGTGTCAGTAAAGTCAGGTTTTACTGTATATTACAGGATGTCATTAAAGTCAGGTTTTACTGTATATTACAGGATGTCCTTAAAGTCAGGTGTCAGTAAAGTCAGGTTTTACTGTATATTACAGGATGTCCTTAAAGTCAGGTGTCAGTAAAGTCAGGTTTTACTGTATATTACAGGATGTCCTTAAAGTCAGGTGTCAGTAAAGTGAGGTTTTACTGTATATTACAGGATGTCCTTAAAGTCAGGTGTCGGTAAAGTCAGGTTCCACTGTATATTACAGGATGTCAGTAAAGTCAGGTTTTACTGTATATTACAGGATGTCCTTAAAGTCAGGTGTCATTAAAGTCAGGTTTTACTGTATATTACAGGATGTCCTTAAAGTCAGGTGTCAGTAAAGTCATGTTTTACTGTATATTACAGGATGTCATTAAAGTCAGGTGTCAGTAAAGTCAGGTTCCACTGTATATTACAGGATGTCAGTAAAGTCAGGTTTTACTGTATATTACAGGATGTCCTTAAAGTCAGGTGTCATTAAAGTCAGGTTTTACTGTATATTACAGGATGTCCTTGAAGTCAGGTGTCAGTAAAGTCAGGTTTTAATGTATATTACAGGATGTCCTTAAAGTCAGGTGTCAGTAAAGTCAGGTTCCACTATATATTACAGGATGTCATTAAAGTCAGGTGTCAGTAAAGTCAGGTTTTACTGTATATTACAGGATGTCATTAAAGTCAGGTGTCAGTAAAGACAGATTTTACTGTATATTATAGGATGTCCTTAAAGTCAGGTGTCAGTAAAGTCAGGTTTTACTGTATATTACAGGATGTCTTTAAAGTCAGGTTTTACTGCATATCAAAGAATGTCATTAGAGTCAGGTGTCAGTAAAGTCAGGTTCCACTATATATTACAGGATGTCATTAAAGTCAGGTTTTACTGTATATTACAGGATGTCCTTGAAGTCAGGTGTCAGTAAAGTCAGGTTTTAATGTATATTACAGGATGTCCTTAAAGTCAGGTGTCAGTAAAGTCAGGTTCCACTATATATTACTGGATGTCATTAAAGTCAGGTGTCAGTAAAGTCATGTTTTACTGTATATTACAGGATGTCCTTAAAGTCAGGTGTCAGTAAAGACAGGTTTTACTGTATATTACAGGATGTCATTAAAGTCAGGTGTCCGTAAAGTCAGGTTTTACTGTATATTACAGGATGTCCTTAAAGTCAGGTGTCAGTAAAGTCAGGTTTTACTGTATATTACAGGATGTCCTTAAAGACAGGTGTCATTAAAGTCAGGTTTTACTGTATATTACAGGATGTCCTTAAAGTCAGGTGTCATTAAAGTCAGGTGTCAGTAAAGTCAGGTTTTACTGTATATTACAGGATGTCCTTAAAGTCAGGTGTCAGTAAAGTCAGGTTTTACTGTATATTACAGGATGTCTTTAAGGTCGGATGCCAGTTAAGTCAGGTTTTTACTGTATATGACAGCTGTTTTATAGTTTCAAGACATGTAAAAGACGAGTGCATTTAATTATATAAGTTTATTTACATTTCACATAATTATGTAGGAAACACATTGTTTGATGCAGTTTATATATCATAAAAGCATATTATTATATATATAATAATAAGTTTATGTACAATTCTAGGCCATTCACTTCCGTAATACATTCAGTAATTAACAACTACACTGTAATAAATTAGACAAAGAACATCAATTTTACACACACTTACAGTTAGAACACTTGTACATGGCTTAAACAGTGATTCATGAAAAATTTCTTCTTTCAATTGTTTTGAAGTAAAAACACAAGATACAATGTAAATGATTAACAAGCCAATAAAAGCATAAGACTGGATTACCTTCGCTAGGCTGCACTCACTAATTTGTCGCAAAGCCTAGCAGAGAGTAGAAAAACTATGACAGGGAGGTAATCTAGTCTAATAAAAGCACTGCAGAGACCAATATCATGAAAAATTTACATCTTCTCTAGTGGTGCGAAGGTCTAATATAATGGTTGTCTGAGCTTTTGTGGTAAAAGTTTGAAGATTTTTCATGACACTTCAAGATATTGAGTGTGCCTGCATATCCGCCAATTCGTGCAAATCATAATACATGAAGATGCCATCTTCTCAGGAATTACAATTATCATGAAACATGTTCTTCAGGTTGGTAAGTATTGGACATACAGTCGAACCCGGTTATATTGAAATGCTCGGGGAATGGAAAAATACTTCAAATTAACCGGTTTTCTATATAACCGGGATCCAGCCTTTTGCCGACATATTTCAGTCGCTACATCAAACAACACACCACAGTTTATTAGAAATAATGGTTAATTCGACGGGAGAAGTATTCGACTGATGCTTGTGTTTGTTTATGTTTAGTTTGCGGACACATGTGAGAACAGTTTCCGATACATCCGGGCTACGTTCCAAGAAACTACCGTCTGAAATCGGACATGCGCGTCGGTGATAGATGGATTTTCACGAATTGTTTGAGGGTCGTTGTCAATATCAATGTCCTGGTTACGTTGTTATCATTGTCTGTCAAATCCCTAAGAATGGCCTCGTCGTTTGTAATTGTCTCGCATGTAGTTAAATGAGATCAATTTCGATGTATATATGTAGCAGAAGCCAAAATAAGCTGTGTTCCTACTCGTAAACAAATACAGATTCATGCTCATATCGAACGCATTTAATGATTAAAAGTCACAATTTATTTGTATTGTGTAAATCAGAATTTCATTTTAACCTGTCTATTGATCGGCCACATGTACCGTAATGGCCGGTAATCGAAGCCAGTCGTGGCGACTTTCAATTTAAGCGATACATAAACAACGGTTTAGTATTGCCGGGGGCAATAATTTCCTTTCAAATAAAGCGATATTTCAAATAAAGCGATTTCAAAATAACCGATGAAACAAAGAAAGCATTTGGATGGGGGTTTTATTTCACTTCAAATTAAACAATATTTCAATATATCCGATTTCAAATTAAGTGGGTTCGACTGTATATATGATTCACTGGACTATTTATTTGACTCTGATGAAGGTGACAGAGTATGGTCACTGAAAACCTGAGCTTAAAAATCCAACACTCATGTGATTTATGTAACAAAGTGCATGATCATTAAAAAATCACTGCCTCCGCTAGGGATCGAACCCAAGACTTCTGGCTTATATCTTATGCTCAACCGATTGAGCTAAAGAGGAGATCTCTTTAGCTGAGCAGTGTATTGTGGCTAGTATTTACCAGGGTTAAATATACAGTCAAACCTGCCTTAGTGACCACCTGAATTAAGCGACTCCCTCTCATATATGTGACCATATTTTCCCTTACAATGTTATCTATATACTAGTTACCTGAACCTGGATTTAGAGATCCCTTGTCATATGTGACCTTTATTTTTGTCTCCCTTGGAAGGTCACATATGACAGATTTGACTGTATACTAAAGTTACATGATGAATGGCCCTTTAATCCAATCCATACAACATTGATACACACAGAAACATACTAGGAAATGGAAACATGCCAAATTCCTTTATTAACATAATCAGAAAATATGCAAATATTTATGCTGAGCAGGCTACCTCAGACTCTCATTAACCCTCTCTGTCATTATTTTCATTTATATCCACTGTCTTCTATGCAATTGATAATGTCATACATGTAATCTAAAATGTCTTTCAGCAAAATCAGCACACCAGAAGAATTTCATTTTTTTCTTTTCTTTTTGTAAAACTACCACACAAAATTCTTCCTCTCAAGAAGCTAATTACAAAGGTCTTATTAAGAAACTAATCATATTCTTATTTATTAATATAGTATTTAGCTACATCCATCATATCTAAATGTAATGATTTCTCTCAAGAAATTTATTATCAAAATAAGTACAGTACCATTTATGATGACATGCAATATTGCATGTTGCCTCAGACTCTCACTCTTGCAAACATTCTTTCTTATGAAAAAATTCTTTCTTCCCATAGACAATCTCTAATTCGAACTATCTTCCTCAAAATATTTATTCCTTTCATCAGATTTATATTTCAAATGCATCTTATCCTTACAATATTAGTCTGTCCTAGTGCCACTCTAGCACTCTCCGATGAAATTATCTTCGACTAGATGAAGGAGGTCATTATTATGTAGATATTGAAATATACAAAAACATGTATTTCATAATACAGTGCAACATCCTCAAGAGATTTACATGGTTCTAAATTCCTAATTTATATAGACTAATATCAAAGTTTGCTCTACTTAACTTTTGACCTATAACAACTTCAGAAGTCATTTGTGAGATGATAACAATAAGGATCAAGGCATCATTATAGATGTATATTTCATACAGAATTGTAGAGTCTATGGTTAGATGGTTGCTGTTCTATCTATTGAATATAATGATACATCTGTTTTTATAATTATATAACTCTAACGTAAAGACAATATTTGGACTCTACCAACAGGAACATTAACATTTTTTCATATCTTCCTTTTCACAAATATGCATGCTCATTTTCTGCCCCTTGTTCAAACCCCAAGTCCATAACAGCTCAGAAGAACTTGACACCATCACTTCCATCAAAGGACATGAGTTCAGCAAGCTGTTGATTTTCCAGTGATTTGAGGGCACGTATAAGCAACCAGTTCTCTAATCCATGAAAATCTGAAACAATAATGAATTATCTTTAAAAAGTTTTTGCTTCAGATTATGAAAAAATCTTGTTACCTTGATTTTTGACCTTTTAGTTTGATCAAAAGTCATAACCCTTCAAATTAAGCTAGCCTCTACGTTGTATTGCATGGTTGTGCAAATGTTATGTGACATCACATTATTTCAGCCAATCAGAGTTGAGGATACATGTGGTGAGAGTGCAATACGATGTTTAAACAAAGATGCATTATTTATGACACTATAATGGTGAAAATTATGGAATAAGATGCAATTTGAATGGTAAGTACACTTGTTTTGATACTAAAACAGTTTTATAATATATAGACCTGCATTCCTGATATTGCTCCCATAAGAAGGAGTTTTTCATCTTTATCACATTATCTTAAAATCTTACAAAATATATGAGGCATCCAAACCCTATTCAGAAGTCAAATCACTATTTCTAAATCTGAGAGGGTCAAGACATACGTCAATTGTAGATGTGTCTTTTCAAACCCAAGAGTCATGCAAATCTCACTTTAGGGGAGTCAAAAACATAAGCTCAAGGGTGTACTGAATGCACTGATATATCATCTTTGCTAGCCAAGGCTTCTGATTATGTTTCATTCCATGTGGAGTGAAGCGTAATCAGAAGCCTTCGCTTGTGAAGATATGATATATATTAGCTGATATAAAACTGACCAGTTCCTTCAGAGTCCTCTCCTTCCGTCAGCTCATACAGTGTACACACTGTATTGTTCATACTGCGGCTACAAATCTAAAAAAAAAAAAACATAAGCTACAATTAACATTACCAGAACTTACATGTTATAATGATATATGATTTTGGAGGTAATAGAAGACAGGTAATTAAATGTCATTAGTTACTGAAAGCTGGTTTTCATACAAAGCATACTTATAAGTCAAATGATCATTTCTGAAAAGTATGGGTTAATTTCATGATAATTTCCCATTGTCATTGACAAATGAATAATCTTCAAGGATTGCAAAGTTATAGTTTCTTATTCACTTACTACAGTATTTTGAAAATTAGAATGTTTCTGCTCCACACCTAGATGGTCAAGTGAAGAGAATCACATGGCCACTGTGGTGTTATTCTCAGCAACAGGACACATAGTCCAAGTTTCCTCTGGCCCTGACACAATGTTTACATCAGACATGGTGTCAGGGCCAGAGGAAACTCAGGCTACATGACACAGCAGTTATATGTATAGGATTTTTTTCAGTCCAAAGCGCCATCCTGAAGATTAGAGGAGTCCCAATGCTAATCAATATTGTGGATATTTCTGATTTTACTGTTGTGGGAATAAAATAAATGCTTATCATTACGTACCCAGCTGTGAATAAGTTTTCCCCATTCCTCTGGTGTTCTCCACATCACAAGGCATTGCTTCCTTGTCTTGTTGTCAGTCCACTCCAGGTGTCCTGAAAACAAACGAGACATACAGACACATCCTTCACACAATATCAGATCTGACCAATGGCTAATGACAAAATGTTTTATAAATATTTACACTTAATGACTTTGATTGAGGTAATCTCCTGTTTTGTATAATGTATCAAGAGCAATGTTCAATTGATATAAAATAAATCCAATCACTGAAAATATAATCTACCTGTTGAATTTTGTAATCATGTATACTCTCCTAAGGTATATATCTTTTTCATCTAAAAACATCAAACATCCGATATAAGATATCATACCAAACTCTGCAACTCGTGTAACTTAAATGCACAGATAACCTGAAGTTTGAGTTTAAAACAAAGTCTGATTGTATATAATAAAATATACAATTCAGTAAAATTTGAGCCTACAACTCAAAGACTCAAAGTCTTACTGTCTGCAATGATTAACATGATGACATAATTAAACAGACATATCAAAACCATACCAGTTTTCCTCAGTTCCTCCAGTACAGTAAGGATACCATCCATAGATAACTTGCCTTTTTACAGTTAAGATATAATTGTAATTATAAAATAATTAGTTTATTCACTACCTAAAATTTCTATTATACAGAATACACATGATAGATGAATTGGAACTTGCTTATTAAAATATTCTAATTCCCAGTGAAAAATATTAAAATACATGTACTTGGGATATTATAATAACCAAGCACGTAAATATAAGGCCACTTGACCTGAAGTAATAGATCCAGTATGATCATACGACATACGTTACTAATTTTAGAAACTGATGGAACACAGAAATAACACTATACAATGGAAAGGATCCCCCACTCCCTGTATATTTTACTATACAGTGTACATTGAAGTTAGTTAGAATTTAATACAGTATCCTTTAAGTCTATCCTCATTGCCACTTCGGTTCCACAAAAATAATCTGACAACAGCGGAGCTGCCACTGTACAGAATGTCAGCCAAGGATACGGTTGATGGCTTTATTGTTAAAGAGTGGTGAGTTCTGCGACTCTGTAACATCGATGCTGTAGGTTTTCTGCTGGCGTGTGTATGATAAGACAAAGGAACACCAAGCTTCAATTTGTTTCTTCCTAGTTTCCAGGTTAGGCTGGATCCTGCATGTGGTAAAGAAAAATAGAAAATTAAAGATTTGTTTTTGTAAACAGAAACATGTCTCAATCTCCTTTTCCTTCTATTAATGAAATGATCAATGAAGGTCATGCACAAAATAACCAGATTATAATAGTACACTGCACAGCCAGTGCCTTTGGGCTAATATAATGAGTGATGCCATATGATTTTATCTATGTTTCAGTTTCATCAAGGCTAGGTTTATTTAAAGATATTGTAACTGTTCAAAAGTTATACTTTGGAAAAGACTGTAACAACATTTTTGCACTCAATTGACCTTTAAATGAAGGTTGCAGTGACCTGATTTAACATCATCTTCACAATGTATGATCTCTGTTTTCAATTTCTTCAAGATATCTTTAACTGTCCAAAAGTTATGCCCCAAATTAGATTGTATTTTACAACAAGGGCCCGTTGGAGGGCCACAACATACGCCCGCCGCAATATTTGACACTTGGAAGGGGGTAGTTTCACAGGTTGTAATGCTTTAAAATGAAGTATCATTGTTGGAAAGTTGGAAGAAGATATTGATACACATAATGGTGTGTAGTTGAAACTGAAGGGCAACTTTAAATGATGAGATGTATATATGTTGCAAATATGGGAAACCTTGGTTTAGATACAACAACACAAAAATTAGTTCACATGTTTATATACAGAATATACAAAGCCTGGGTCGGGTAGTATTGAAGTTATGGTCCGGATAAGTAAAATCATCAAAGGGCAATAACTCCGCTAATAAGGGGGTAAGGGGCATAATTTTGGTATGTGGCACTCTGGCTCATCTAGATGTATATTTGTGTTAAGTATGGAGAGCTCAACACCATATGTGCCCGAAGTAAAATCATCAAAGGGGAATAACTCCACAAATAAGGGGGTAAGGCGCATGCTTTTGGTATGCGACACTCCGGCTCATCAAGATGTATATTTGTGTCAAGTATGGAGAGCCAGGGTCAGGTAGTATTGGAGTTATGGTCTGGACAAGTAAAATCATCAAAGGGGAATAACTCAGCAAATACGGGGGTAAGGGGCATGATTTTGGTATGTGACACTCCGGCTCATCAAGATGTATATTTGTGTCAAGTATGGAGAGCCTGGGTCGAGTTGTACTGGAGATATGGTCCGGACACCATATGTGCCCTAAGTAAAATCATCAAAGGGGAATAACTCCACAAATAAGGGGGTAAGGGGCATGATTTTGGTATGCGACACTCCAGCTCATCAAGATGTATATTTGTGTTAAGTATGGAGAGCCAGGGTCAGGTAGTATTGGAGTTATGGTCCAGACAAGTAAAATCATCAAAGGAGAATAACTCAGCAAATACGGGGGTAAGGGGCATGATTTTGGTATGTGACACTCCGGCTCATCAAGATGTATATTTGACATTATTTGTGTCAAGTATGGAGAGCCTGGGTCAAGTAGTATTGGAGTTATGGTCCATATGTGCCCGCCCACCCGCCCGCCAACATGATAACATAATACGTCCCGTCTTTCGACGGGCGTATAAAAAGGACCAGTCTGAGAGCCAACACAGTTTGTCTCCCTTTTTGGAAATAAAGACGTAAGGCCTAAAAATTACAACATGTAATGTGTTTCTGCTGACATGCTAGAAAGATAGGGTACTCCAACAATGTAAGAACGAGAAACTTATATGACAGGCATCGGTTGGCGTCAAAACCAGATCATTAGCCAGAAAACCTTAAATTAGCTAGCTGAATTATATAGATACAATATATAGGAGGGGAGATCTCATTTCTTAGTTTATAAAAAAGTTTTTACTTAGGCTATAGACAAGAAATCTTGACTTCAATAGTCCTTCCTTGAAAATATCAAATTAAACAAGAAATATCTTTAAAAAAGATAAACGGCATAGTTTTAATGCTGGTGGTTATAATGTAAAACTACTGGTGAAATAAGTTAACGAACTACATTGTAATTAATAAATGCGCAGTTTCAGCACGGATAACAAAATTATATCAGTTTGAATCATTTTTGGTGATAATAAGACTGCAAATGTGTCATTTGAATAGATGCATCCACTTATTCAGCTTGCATTCAATTTAAAAGGGACATCACGGTAAAAACGTTGCAATTTTCACTGAATGTATGCGTTTTGTTCCTTTCCAGTTATGTTTCTGTGCTGTCCCAATGTTCACAGTCAATCCCTATGTCCGGCTTGACCACTCGATTTAGTTGGGAATCCCCCTCTAAATTTAGCGTGGAAATTATTTTTAAATCATTACGTGACTGTTTTGAAATTGTGGCAGCACAAACACACGATAGTTTACAAGGCGATATCTATATTCCATCTGGGTTAGTTGGATAACGATATTATACAGTGGTTTAAATGTTAAATAACACGTTCTGTATATATATATTACGGCACACATATTTATGTGTAAATAAGTGTAAACATTGTTCATATAGTATAGTGACAGTACATGTAGCGATGTACTGGTACAGACTGTATAAATATTACCGAGTTTGTGGAACTATTACCGAGTTTGTGTTAATATTACCGAGTTTGTGTAAATATTACAGAGATTGTGGAAATCTTACCGAGCTTGTGTAAATATTACCGAGATTGTCATGACCTACTATCAAACAATCAAGCAGAATACGAGCAGCGTCCGTATTACTGCTGTTTTAATGTTTGAACTATTACAGTCTATTGTACTGCTTCCCAAGTTTAATTCTAGGATTGTGTTTGACCCATTTTCCTATTATTCTCTTCATTGCGGAAGCTGTTATCGTTTTCAACCGCAGTCGATTCACATTGGAAGCCATTTTTGTTTCCATGTGTTTTAGTTTGTTGTGCGCATGCGTTTATCGTATATGTCACAAAATTTTTGCATATTCAGATTGTTGATCAGCGAATTGTGATAACCTTTTAATAATTGATAATTGATGTTTTTATGTACATACATCATCGAATTTGAATGGTTATTGTTCAGAAGGTTATTTTTTTAAAAGATATACCCAATAATATGATAAAAAATACAAAATAAATATTGGTTTACCGTGAGGTTCCTTTAACTTTGCTTCGTTCTTAACTGTATATCTGCATGTTGCATTGACCGCTACATTGACCGATCACTTATTTCATCTTGACCAGTAACGCCACCTGTCGCGTCATATCCGGGGCCAAAACAAAATTAGACGGCTATGCCGAAAAAGAACCTTCAGTGTATACTTCAAAGTCGGAAGTGGCTCCTTGAAGGACTAGATGGAATAACATATTCAGATGCATCCAAAAACGCCCACATTCTTATAATTACTAACCAATTCTGTTCAGCTTTTGAACCAGATGGTAACATCATGAAGAAATACACTGTCTCAGAACCATGCTATTTTAAACTTCACCAGACTAAGACAAAATCTGGAAAATTGGAAAAAACGTTGCTAAAGGTAGGTTGGTGTCAGAACCAAACAAATAGCCAGATCTAGAGACCTTTATATATATATAATTAGCTAGCTGAATAATGTATTGTTGTGACCGGACCAGAAATTGAACCCAGGACCTCCTGCTTGGTTAGGCAAGCATTCTAACCATTGAGCCAAAAGTTTGGACGTTAGACTTGAGGGCCTAACTCTGACTAATTTTACTATGACCAGCTCCCTATCTTAATTTTGAGGTCCTTTTTATCTCTCCGAGATCAGACCCGTTTCAACTTACAGTAGCTACCATAAGTCATTTCTGATGGTGATCCATGCATTGGACAAGGACAGTCATCACCAGATAGGGCAGAAAAATCCATTTGTCTACGATGCCATTGTTGTGATCGCACCGGAAATCAAACCCAGGAACTTCCGCTTTAACTATTGAGCCAAATGTCCGGACGTTAGGCTCGAGGGCCTAACAGTGCCTAATTATACATGTACATGTAGTAAGGATTTGTGGCATCCATCAGCAACACTCATACCGACAGAGAATCCTGAGTATGGTATGGAAATCCATGTATACCAACAGGAACCAACATCAGAGGACACAACCATTGATTCCTTATACGGTTTGCATGGATGTTTACCTAGCTACCAACATTTGTTTCTGACATCATAATTCATATATATTTGACATTTGAAGCATGTTACCATCACTATTCGTGGACAGCCGTTCTCCCGAGATTCTCTCAAGGAGTCTGAACACCAACCATCCACAACAGTATACCACAGAGATTTTTTAAACTTTTTAATCCACACTGACACAACTGAAGCTGCATGTATATATGTATAGTTGGATTGCTCACATCATACTGTACTGTGGAACTAGAGTCGGTTGAACGCCGACTACCAGGTAACTCAATTGGCAGAGCATCCGGCTATAGTGTTCTGAGATTCGAAGCTCAGTCTGGCCGTGCATCTGACCAACATTACATGTAGTACATCGATCTGAGATTACTTTTTCACAGGATGTAATTACCTCTCCGACTCTGACCGACACCTATAGGCTACTTAATCAATATGTATTTACATCGTGCTTGGACATGCGTACGAGCCGAAGATAAAGCACAAATTGACATGATCAAATGCATTGAAGTGATCAAGGAAATACCAACTTACGTAAAGAAAGGAGGAAATTGGTATTGCCATGGCCAGTCTATGTCCGCCATGTTAGCGAAGATGTCGCTGTCAACGTTAAAAATAGATCACTAAAATAGATAAATTCAAACAAAATTTAATCTATAATCAATCAATATAATCAAATATATAAGATGTTTCGTTATTGTTATAATTTTCTGACGTAAACCAATTTTGTTTACTTACAATTCTATTTTTAACTGCATAAGCGGTGCACCGGGTTGTAAACTTCCGGTATGACGGATAATCTGCTTTAGGAGAAAGCGAAGTCGAAGTAAGTATTTCCTCCCATTCTGCTGTAATTAGTGTTGCTACATGCTGAAATGTAACGTTTCTTTTAAATATGGAGTTAAAGTTGTTTGGACGTGCCCACAAACATTATTGTATCGACATTTATAAACATATGTGACACAAAAGTGACAGCATCACTTCGATTGAACTGGTCATGTTCTAGTTCATCATGATCAGCTGTGATGCAGGCTATTGAATCTGCAATATAAACAACTCGGATAATTAAGATATTAACGATATATACATGCATGTCAAGATAATCAACCTCTCCAATCAAAATCCAATCATGTGGTGTGTAACCCAGTGTTTACCACGGACCCGTGTTTATCATAGGGGTACGTCTTCATAATTTGGACTTTCAGAAAAAAGTCCTTTTCATTTTATCTGCTTAAAAAAAACCGGAGGTGCTACAGCTTTGCCTGTAAATTCCCAACCATTATATTATGTATGTGTGTCAGGTTTTAATTGTAAATAGTATACAAATTAATATGGTCGCCTTAAGCTTCTAGCTTCACACTAGGGGGAATTTCCTTTTGCTCAGTCGGTACAGTGGTGGACCAGTAAGGTGAGGGTCGCTAGTTCGATCCCTGGTGGTGGCACACTACTCTCTTTCCTGTTACATTTGGTGCCGTTGACCACTCCAAGTGTAAGCTATAGGAGAATGAGAGGCTTCGTTGGAGATAGAACCTGGGTTGTGTGTTCGGGGGTGAACACATTTGAAAGGGAGGAGTAGTGTGGCAGGTTTTAATTGTAAATAGTGTACATTACCTATATATAGTGATATGGTCGCCTCCTAGCTTCGCGTTAGTGGGAATGTCCCTTTAGCTCAGTTGGTAGAGCGGCGGACCAGTAAGCTGAGGGTCGCTGGTTCGATCCCTGATGGAGCCACACTACTCTCTTTTCCTGTTAGAGGTGTATAATATTGACATGACAAGGCTATATAGTACTGCAACTAGACAGTTTAAAACGGTGTGCATAGAAACACCTAACAGTGGATTAAATTCTTCTTGAGTTTGATTTCCTGAAACCTAATGGGAAATCTTTGAGTCAACTACCAGTAATAACATGGTCTTCTTCAAGGCTGTCATTCGGCTTTTTCACTGTTTTAATTCTTGTCTTTCAACATATGTGCTCCTTTCATTTGTAAAATCCAAAATAATCTTTTTGTTGATGACTGCATTATTTATTGCTGAAGATACAAACATACTCAGAAATGATATTCAATCCCTGAAAAAAAAACGGGAATAAAAACATGCAGAATGCAATTTCACCCAAGTAAATATATATTTCAGTATCCAGATAATTATATAAGAACTCTACTCCAGACTTACATCCTTAATACACCTAACAATGTTCAGTTCTCTGAATATCTCAAGATTAGTCTCTCTTAACTGTGTGTATATATCATGAGACGTTATATATCATAAGGAGTTTGGACAGATACATCCATGTAGACAAAATGATAAGGGCACCATCTTGGAACAAATACCCGGTAATTAAAGCCTTAATCCATCTTGGAAAATTGTTACACTGTATGCTTTAATTTCAACCCACCAAAGAATAATTAACTAGAGCATCAATAGAAAGATAGCTATATATATAGATAACATCAATATTTATATGAAAATGTGCCTATACTACATATTACAGCAATACTGTACATGTCTCTTCCGTGCTATAGCAGTTAGACTGAGTATCTTTACAAAATTGATGAAGAAAAATTAATTCACTGACCATGCTATACAGAAGTAGAAACAGCATGGACTTATCCTGATAATTACAAAATTGTATAACTGTGAACACCAAAAAAGACATGCTAGATGATCTGTCCACCAATATTCCAGTATATTTGTAAATACTATATATCCTCCAACAAGTACCTACTGATCCATTCTTAAATTGTTCATCTATGTTCCCCTTGGTCCCTCTTTTTTGCTTGTGGTAATTTTGAGACTGATTGAAAAATTAAAACAAAAAGAATTGTGCACCTGACAGGCTGCTATCTTGAATTTCACAAAAGAAATGTGTAAATATGCTATAAATTATTGAATAGATCTTCCAGCAAACTACATAATTATATAAATATTATATGTCCTTCCTCAATACTCTTAGTCCATAGTTTTGTGTTGTCAGATTTAAGTCTAAAACCTAAACAACTGACAGATGATTGAGTTGGATTCACTTTTGATCTTGATATACTGGTATAGCTATATTGGTCAATATTTAACAAAATATTTACAGACTCTTCTTTTTCTCATGTTGTATTTTTTTCAATTTTTGATCAGAAGTAGAAAAGTACAGTCATGGTTTGTGAATAAAACACATCTGTAAAATGGATAACTACCCGGTGCACACTTGGTTCTTTGTTTGTAAGGGACATAACTCAAACAAAGTAATTCTCTCTGTAAAGGACACTTTCGCCTTTCCAGGTTATCTCCTGGGCATCCTTTATACACAGGTTTGACTATTAAGACGAAAAGGTCGGAATTTACATCTAGAATCAGTAAACATCATACAATGTATTCCAACAATGATAGAGGTTCAACACAGTGATAACCTTTTAACAGGCTCTCTAGATTCGCCAATGCAACACAGTGATAACCTTTTAACAGGCTCTCTAGATTCGCCAATGCAATTGGGTGAATTATGACCTCTTGTACATGTATATGAGTTGAGTGGTTACCAAATTTTAAATGGATGCTTGGTTTGGTTTGTTTGTTTTTGTTTAATGTCCTATTAACAGCCAGGTCATTTAAGGACGTGCCAGGTTTTGGAGGTGGAGGAAAGCCGGAGTACCCGGAAAAAAAACCACCGTCCTACAGTCAGTACCTGGCAACTGCCCCACTTAGGTTTCGATCTTGCAACCCAGTGGTGGAGGGCTAGTGATAAAGTGTCGGTACACCTTAACCACTCGGCCACTGCGGCCGTGGATGCTTATAATATAGGTTTATATATATATACCTGGTAATTATCTATAAATTTTGTTTATAAACAAAATCTGAAATAAAACTTTCTTTTTATTAAGGTACTGGTGATGGTAGAATACTTTTTGTTACAGGGAGTCATGATTACACTGTCCAAGAAATTAAAACAACAGACACCTGTGAAAAAGGAAACTGATGAAATCAAAAGAATATCAATCCGGGACAAACTTCTGGTGAAGGGTAAGATAATGGTTTACCAATTGATATTCAACTATTCAATTTTACCATTTATTAATTTTATTAGTGAAAACTTCATTTCTCCTTTACTTCAAAACCATATTTCTTAAAATAGGCAAACAGGAAAAGACTGGAGAATTTGTGGGCCCAGTTGTTCAAAAGGTGATTAGCTTAATCTCGTGAATGATTAGTGAAAATTTCATTTCTCATTTGTTGAAAAACCTGTATATCGTCTTGAAATTATGCCAGTTGGAAGAGAACTAAGAATTACAGAATTTCATCAAGTTTTGTCAGGCTAATTCTACCAGAAATTATTACATTTGTATATCAGGATTTGAAAAATGTTGTTAAAATGTGATTAGCCTTATCACCTTTTGAAAAACTGGGCCCAGACTGGAGTTATTAAAATGCGATTTGAACAACTGGGCCCAGATTGTTCAGAAAAATAAACAGAATTAGTCTACTAGACAGGAAGAGATGTAATCACACAATTTTCACTGGTGATCAGATCAAATCAAGATGTACTATTCTTGTTTATGTATACAATGTATATGTGTCAATTATAAAGCATGTCTATGTTGTGTACATACTAGTAGTTATATAAGTCCCCTGCCAGTGAAACCAGGGGGACTATAGGTTTCTTTCCCAGATCTGTCTGTTTGTCAGTCCGTCCACTCGGTTTTCCACACTTTTCTCAGCCATGCTTCAAGGTACGATGGTGAAAGTTGGTATGTAACTTCAGTATCAGTGGCTACAGATCAAATTCGAGTTTCAGGGTTTTTGGATCAAGGTCACTGTTACTATTTTTAGCGGGGGGCCAGACGAACAAACATTTGAATGTGACTGTGTTGCAAGTTTGACCCTTACTACTAATGACTTGAATACTGGTATATGTAATAAAAATGATAAAGATCTTTAGTTAATTATTTTCTAATTTTAATGCTGCTTTTCTTCTGAACAGAGGTCCAGGAAATGGAAGAAAACCTGCCCAAGACATGTAAAGTAAACTTTGGTAACCCCAACGAGCTCCATCTCTTCTCTCTGACTATAACTCCTGATGAAGGATTCTGGCATGGTGGAAAGTTCTTATTTAATGTAGATATACCAGAGGATTATAATATTGTGGTAACTATTTTTTCTTTATTGTAAAATTTCAATTCTTATTTATTGTTTGTTTTAATGTGATTGATGGTTCCCATACATTCATGTTTTTTCAGACCCCACCACATAATGTTGGAAAGTGTGAAGGTTACAATAAAAATGACTTGTGTTTGTCCGTCTCTCTGTCCATCTGTTTATCACAGTTTGTGACAAAATTTTTCAGATGTTTTCGTGAATATATATTAGCAGTATGGTGTATTGATATTTTTCATGAGAGTTCTTTTTGGGGTCAAATATTAATGCTGGTAAGTTAAGCAACAATCGGAAAAGCGGTTTTGTTTTTCTTCAAATTTTGACATGTTCATTACATGTATTCAGCAAATTTGGCCACTATATTTTAATTAAGATTTTTTAAGGGTTCATACAATCATAAATACTTTTCATTAAAATTTGAAAGGGTTCTGATGATTGACCATGCAGGAATCAAGTTATAAAATATATTCAATTTTTACCTATGAAGACCTAAGGTATCATAAACATTATTTATATTATGTTGTAGCCCCCACAGGTTGTGTGTAATACAAGGATATGGCATCCAAACATCAATGAGGACGGTGAAGTTTGTCTAAGTTTACTACGACAGAGCTCTTACGACAGTCTAGGTAAGTGTTGTGAAGATTTTTCTAATATTTCTCTGGAAAAAGGGGTCATTCATTTCGTAAATCAGTTTTCAGTATGTCTTAGAGAACAAAATTGTGGTATAAGCTGATGGTATTTCTGGCTAGGTGCTTAGGTGATGTAGATGATGAGGTCAGGGCATGAGTCATAAAATTGTCTTCTTTGTCATTTGCATTGCTATGTAATGTTGATATCTAATTATTAACACAATGTATCGTATGCACTATTTGTTGTTAATAGATTCGAAGGTGAAGGCTTTGAATTGATCTACTTAAATTTGTATGTCTACTGCTAAACTCCAATTAAATGTCTACCAAAAATAATTTACCTACAGTATATTTTACAATGCTTGACTTGACCAGCAGTATGATCATGTTTGTTTGATTAAAGGTTGGGCACCAACAAGAAGACTTAAAGATGTGATATGGGGTCTCAACTCATTGTTTTCTGTAAGTAAACACTCATGTTTATATTAGCCGTTAAGTAAAATTTTTCCTTCACGGTACATTGTTTTGATACTTTCTCATATTCAAGTTAGCTAGAAAGATATTTTTTTCAGACCTGTACGGTCAAACCTGTCTATAAAGACTGCTCAAAGTAGACACCAAAAATGGTCTTTATAGTGAGGTTCAAGAAGTTTTTGTTTATTCTTCTTTTTTTTTAACAAAAGAAGTATCAACAAAAGATTCTATCTACAATTCCTGGAAAGGACCCTGAAGTCTCCAGGAAGAAATGTTCTTGATCAATATTAAAGGTTCACAGCTGATTGTCTTTGTTAAGACACACTGGAGGCATCATGGTCTAGTGGTAGCTATAGAATGCTGGGCTACGTGACTGAAGGGCCGCTAGTTCAAGTCCCGGTACCAGGGCTGTGTTGTATCCCTGAACAAGATACTTTATTCCATTCTGTTTCAGTCAACTCAGCTGTAAATGAGTATGTGGTAGGGCGCAGTGCAAAAAATGTCTTGTGTAAGTTGTAAGCTCTGAAATAGCAGCTCAAGCTGTATGCTCCCCAGGGAGTTGAGAAAGACATTGGCTGGTTGCTTAAGGCCCAATAACCATGGATAATAATTTATAAGCTGCTTGGAATATGGCTGTGTTGTTGTGATTTAGCGTTATATAAAACTCCAAATTATTATTAATATTATTAAAATAACATTTAAATAATTGTTCTGATTTACCAAAAGGCCAAGAAATATTGATTATATTATCAAGTTATTGGGGTCAACTTTGTTAAAATATTTTTTGACTTCTTCTGATTATTGGTAACAGAATTTATAGATATTTAGCCAGCCACTCGATGGGACTAAGTGTTACAAAGTTTTTGAAAAGAAATGACCTTAATGGATATTTATTGAAGGTACCCCCAGGTATACCATTTAATTTTTTTTCCATTTGGATTAGCTATAGACATTCAAAAGTGAAGGATGAGCTTATTTCCAAAATATGGCCGTATGCAGAGAAAATGTAAAAAAAAAATAGGGGGGGGGGGAAGCTTATCCCAGAACAATAAGTATACTATACAGCATCTCATCACCAGTTGCTTATTATTGATTAAGAAGTTATTTTTTAAAAAAAGACATTAAATTAAACTGTACTCATTTTATCTTCATACATTGATCAGTGTTTCAGTTGACCTGAAAAACTCACCTGCGCAAATGTTTAGCTTTCATACCAGTATGGTTCAACAAGACTGAATTTTTTTAATAATGATAAAAAAAATGCAATGTATGGAAAAGAGGATGGATGCACTAATTGAAACATATGAAAGGCTCTCCTTATCTCACTGGTCTGCTAATATATATATATTTGTCATTCTTTTAACCAAAGACTTATTAATAACTAGATTATTTTTGAAAACATAAAAAATGCTTTCTATGGCCATGTTTTTATTTCCAGGTTATACCAGGTAAACATGCCCCCTTTGTGTTTTTGAAAGTGCACAGTGTGTTTATTAGGTTGAATACAGTATATAAAATAGTCCCAATGTGTACTATAACTGTGTTTGTCAGAATGTTCAACTGATGTTTCTGAATGTTTGTTTTCTAGGATTTACTCAATTTTGACGACCCACTTAATGTAGATGCTGCCGATCACTATTCACGTAACAAAGTAAGTTTAAAAGGTTCACATTAAAATGATATTTGGCTACTTATATAAATAATCTAAGTCGGTATTGTACTAGTGTATTCTCTGTATACATGCAAGTATTGAATTATACTATCTTTCTTTCTCGTAATATTAATTACCATATGCTTCAGAATTTTTAGCTCACCTGCCCGAAGGGCAAGTGAGCTTATGCCGTGGTGCGGCGTCCGTCGTCCATCCGTCCTGCCGGCCGGCCGTCCGGCGTCAACTTTTTCATTCAAACAACTTCTTCTCAATAACCAAGAGGCCCAGGGACTTGATATTGGGCCTGTAGCATGCTAGGGTGAAGGGCTACAAAGTTTGTTCAAATAAATGACCTTGACCTTCATTCAAGGTCACATGGGTCAAATAGGCTATAATCTTCAAACAACTTCTTCTCAATAACCAAGAGGCCCAGGGACTTGATATTGGGCCTGTAGCATGCTGGGGTGAAGGGCTACAAAGTTTGTTCAAATAAATGACCTTGACCTTCATTCAAGGTCACATGGGTCTAATAGGCTATAATCTTCAAACGACTTCTTCTCAATAACCAAGAGGCCCAGGGACTTGATATTGGGCCTGTAGCATGCTGGAATGAAGGGCTACAAAGTCTGTTCAAATAAATGACCTTGACCTTCACTAAAGGTCACATGGGTCAAATAGGCTATAATCTTCAAACAACTTCTTCCCAATAACCAAGAGGCCCAAGGACTTGATATTGGGCCTGTAGCATGCTGGAGTGAAGGGCTACAAAGTTTGTTCAAATGAATGACCTTGACCTTCACTAAAAGTCACAGGGGTGAAATCCGCTTAAATCTGTAAACAATAATTTTGCGATAGCCAAGGTCGAGACCTGATATTAGGCCAAAAAATGCTGGAATGAAGGACTAGAAAATTTATTAATATGAATAAACTTAGCTTACTATGATATTTGAATAAAGAAGTAATCAGCATAGTATCTGTAGAAATGACCTCAATCAACTTCAAAGTTGCTGTAGAGCCAGGTGAGTGATACAGGCCCATTGGGCCTCTTGTTGTATTATGCTCTGAAATTGAACTTAGTTGAATCTGGAAAATATCATTATTAGAAAAATAGATACATGTAAATAGAAATAATGAAAATAAATAAAAATAAAATAAAAATATACACAATACCGAAACATTGACAGCTGCCTTTAATATAATTTGTAAGGCTATACTGATGTAGCGGAGCTGGACTGGGCTGAACTCTGTTGGCCAGGTCGCCGAAATGGTTAGATTCCCCGGTTTGAGTCCCGGTCTGGCAGATTGCATTTTTCCTCTCGTTACATTTTGAGCCCAACTAAATACCCACAGAAGTGATAAGGAGTCTGGTGTGTCTTTGAGGTCGAAGACTTTGTTGAAGAAGGGAGGAATGTAGCGGAACTAGACTGGCCAGATAGCTCAAATGGTCCCAGTCTGGCCGTTGAATTTTCCTCTTCTGTTACACCAATAAATAATTGTTTGTTGAATTATGACTAGCTAATGTGGCTCTTAACAGAGGAAAGCATTATGTTATGGTGCTTCTGTCTGCAAAGTAATTGTGTCAAAAGCAATAGCTAGGGAATTATACTTGCTTACAAAGTTTATATTTTTTTCTTACAGGAATCATTTAAGAGCAAAGTGAAAGACTATATACAGATGTATGCTGCTAGGTAACAGCGTGTGCAACTTAACTACAAAACTATTGGATGCCCATTGTGTAACCGTGGTAACCTGCAAGTCCCTGCGTTTCTGTTATAAGCTAGGCTATTGGATGGCTTGTGTGTTACCATGGTAGCCTGCATGTCTTTGTTTGTCAAACTGACAAACATTGGATGGCTAGCGTGTAATATGTGTATTTTTAATTACCATAGAGACTACTATTGGTGGGCTAATGCGTTACCACCATGATGGCTCACATTTTCATCACATTATTGAAGATATAGACTAGCCATTATATGTAGTCATTACGAGTGTCCTCCGCGTGTCAACCAACGCTAAAAAAAAGACTGTATGGAAATGCATGCTCACAGCCTCGCACTTCACAGCAACCCCTGAAAAACTGTGTGACATATCCCTTTAAACAGATCTCAAAATATCACTGCAGTTTTGAGATAACCGAGATCAATCAATTAATTTAATATATGGAAATATAACAAAACAAATGTCAGCTGCTTGTTTTTTATGGTGGTAGCGATAGACTGTTTTCTGTCAATGAGTCAGAGGCTGACGTGACTTATTAAATATCAGCGTATTCAGGGATTAATGCATGTAAGGATTTATGTGTTTGAATGATCCTGGTGCCCAACAGAAGATTTGGTGTACCAACTTAACAAATCACTCATAGAGCCGTCTCCATAATGCTTTCCAAGACCAAGTAAACAAATTTCTTGTTTTTTGGCATGTTAGTTATAATACAGTAACTGTAAACATATGTATTTTAGTGGTTATCATATTTCTAGTGCTTACACGCAGAAAGAATTCCACTAAATTATAACTGCACTAAATGAAGTTTCTTTTTTTTGGGTTTCTACAAGGCAATTATTGCTAGAGAGCCAATTCATCATTGTGATCATCTGTTTAATTGGTTATGCATTAAAATTTGAGAACGATAGGATAAGTTTTTTAACAGTTGTCATTCAGGATGATAGAATGTGCATGGATTGATGCGAGCTAAATTTGGGAATGTTAAAGTTGTAAGACAACAATTCTGGATACTTAATCATAGAAGAAAGATTATTTACATGCTTTATTATGGATCCTACACGGGTCAAGGGAAAGCAAATGATAGAGTTGGTAATTGTTTTTGTGAAATTGAACCTTTTTGTTTATTATAAGTTTGCAGATTATTCAATGTATTGAGTATTTCTTGGTCACATTTCAATCTACTTTTATCTAGATTTATATATCTGGAAAACCCTGTGGTACATGTATTTTTTTAACATTTTAGCTCACCAGGTTCAGTGAACCATGTGATCTATTCTACCTTGTTGTTGGGTCCCATTGTCTATCATTTTCAACAGACTACCAGACCAGAAAACCTGAAACACATTTTGACTACCTGGTAAATCTGAAATGGATAATTGAATTTCATAAATCAGGAGCGTTGTCCTCTATTGGTGATGCCACAATACATAAATAAGCCTGTTTCATTAATTTTACAGAATCTTTAATACAAAAAAAAAAAATTGCAAAATGTGGTTCACAAAAGCTCTCCCTAGACTTCAGAACCCGGGGAGGTTGCTTATTTGAGAATGAATACGATACCTAAGTTTCATTTATCTTTAGTAATGAAAAAGCTTGTGTGTGCTGAAGAGATTTAAAGCTCATTAAGACTGTGGAGCTCAATTGGTTTTAATTGCCTTTAGAAACTATTAATAATTATATAATAATAAACCCCCTGGTGATATCTCTAAACGGGAGAGGTTCCACATATGGTGTTAATGATTAGATCCTGACCTTTGACCTCTTGTGGGGGATAAGGCAACATATGTTTCCATTTGTTGATTTCATTTAAAATTTAAGTGCACTGAATATGAATAAGTATGGTGGCATATTTCTGCCATCAATTTGCCGACTTACGACTTAAAGATGTCGACATGTCCAAGAAGATGTCAAAATCATAAACAAATACGTCAACATAATTTGAATTTTTTTTTTGACCTATTAGCTTGATTGCCAAGATAATAATGCCATGATAATTATCTAGGAAGACGGAAACTTTATATTGTACGGCGGCATATTTCTGCCGTCGACTTCCTAGATAATTATCACGAAAATATAATCTTGAAGTAAACTATTAAGTTGACATATTTTTCGGTTTATGTTGGCATGTTTTTTGATGATGTCAACAACTTCTCAGAAATATGTTGACATATTTAAGTTGTAAGGCGAAAGCTCAATGGCAGAAATATGCCACCATACATAAGCATGAGATAATACTGTTCCCTTTTGATTCCATCAGCAGATATACATCCTAGAGGTGTAGGTTTTGGTACATTATTGCCTTGTTTCATGCAAAGTAAGTTATTGTGAATAAAATGAATTAATTTGGGATTGAGATTTTAATTAAATCCTAATTTTTAAGTTTCTGACAATTTAGTGTAATTATTTGACAGTTGCCATCAGATTGATTTGTAATGATTAATTAGCACTGGTATTCTGTGTCAAGACTTGTTTATTTCATTGTATGTTATTTTTCTTTTTCTTTTTTTTTTTGGAAATAAGTTTTCTAAAAGTTTCTATAAATGAAACGTCTCATTAATTAATTTGCAGAGCAAATTCAAAACTACTGCGGGCCGCGGTGGCCGAGTGGTTAAGGTGTACCGACACTTTAACACTAGCCCTCCACCACTGGGTTGCGAGTTCGAAACCTACGTGGGGCAGTTGCCAGGTACTGACCGTAGGCCGCTGGTTTTTCTCCGGGTACTCCGGCTTTCCTCCACCTCCAAAACCTGGCACGTCCTAAAATGACCCTGGCTGTTAATAGGACGTTAAACAAAAACAAACCAAACCAATTAAAAACTACTGCCACATGCACTTTTTCATTTGCTAAATATTTGTAATGTTTCAAGGTTTAAATGGGGAGAGGTACCCATAGGCTTCCTCCAGTAATGTTGACACCAAAGAATTTATTATATTGAGCTTGTTTGATATTTAATTACATAATTTATCATTTTTGGCAACATTGTACAACTCTTAATTTACTCTAACTTGAACTATATTTCACAGGTAGTATTGATGGAAGGTTCACAATGTTTTACGATTTTGAATAAATATACACTTTTGTAATATAACAATGCAGTTAATGAAGCATTGTCATTGCATTTTTAATGAGTCAATTAGATTCTGAAGGGAAATATACCCAATCCCCATACTTTTGTATTGAACCCCCAGTTGTACATAACTTTACAATGAGTGCAAATGCATTACTCAAGTACCCAGTGGTGTTACGTTTCATGAAATTTTATATCTATGGATGCATTTGGTAATGAACTTAGTTTATTGTCATTCAGTATTCAATAAATAAAATGATGTACCTTTTAATAAATATGTTGTTTACGCATCAAGTGTTATGTATTGATTTTAACACATGTATGTCATTGTTTTGTATAAAATGTTATACTATTTACACCATGACCATTACACATGCCATCCAAGGAGAGATGCATATTGCTTGTGTTCAAATTTCCAAGCCTGAGAAAAGTACAATTTAACAATTTTAGTTGCTCACCTCCCCAACGATTATGAATTAATGCCTTATTTTGAACCTTGTCAATTTTTCTAGCTGACCATCAGTCACCTTTTTTAATTTGACATTTGAAGATTGTGAATGCTATTTCCCAGAAATAACTGTTTTTAAGGAAAATTTCAGCATGAATCCCGGTTGTGCAGATCACAATTTGAACATGAATAGATAATCAATATGGCCACTGCTCGCCATTTTGTTTTTTTTTGACATAATTATGTATGTGTATATATATATATATATGGTAGTTTGTTACTATTTCTCTGGAACTGCTTATATTTAATTGGGACTTCCTTGAAACTTCAAAGACATTTTAGATACAAGTCCTATAGCTGTGTACGTCATATTTTCAACTTTATGTCAGCTACGTTTTTTTTTAGATTTTCAAGTCACATTTTAAAAATCTAGTCAATAGATTGAATACATTCTCCAATTAAAAGAACAAAATCTAGTCAATAGATTGAATACATTCTCCAATTAAAAGAACAAAATTTATCACAGAGTAAAATAAATCTTTGAACATTTTACCAATAAATGAAGACAAAAGATCAAACTTGTAAATAACAATCAAGATTATCAATGGTGGGTATGAAGATCCCACTGGAATCTCTTGTTTATTGAAGTCATTTACATTCACATAGCCACATACAAACCTCACACACATCCTTACTAACAGGAACACTGACTCTACCACTAACCACACCACTGACAGTCCATTACTAACAGCACTATATAATATACTCCTGAATACGATACTAAAAGTCTTGCAAAAAAAAAATTCGATGACAGCAATTCAACATCAGTGTCCTTTTAAAAGCTTTCACATGATAACGGCAGTTATATTTCGTCATATTCACACTTAAATATGGCAGCAATCCTGACTGCTAGTATGTAACATTTACTTACTCTTTAATTATACACACTATACTTTATAGCACTTAAACCACATTTCATGTTCATAAGAAAATAACACTTGATTAGTGGACCACGAATTGTACATAGTACAATTTAGTATGTTTTCTTATTATCACAACAAAGTTTTCTGTACTTGTACATTTGTCCATAATGAAGTTTAATTTAATGAATCTGAAATAAATGAACTTAATCAGGGAAGAATGTGATGCACTGCTGAGTACAAGGCCCAGAAAAGTTCCTTTCTGTATTCTGTAATTAACACAGCTAGCAGGTATCCTCACAAGATTGTCTTCAAACTGGAAAAATAAAATTGGATTTCAGAAGTTAATGATGGAGTAATGTAGCAGTATCATTACCTTAAGCTTCAGAATCTGTGTTAATAACCTAATGGGCAAAGTAATGTAGGCAGTTAACCAGTAACTACCGGGTAAATTAATGAATCTGATGACTGTTAGGAGAGACAAAAACTAGCAACAGGCAAAGTCATGTAGGCAGTAAACCAGTAACTAACTAGAACTGTCCTCCAGAGGACCAACTCGTACCCCCCGCCCCTCCATCACCCCTCTGGTGAAGATTTTCCAACAAAAACCTGTTTTCAGTGAAGAGGTTACCACAGCAACCTAAATTTGTGGGAAAAAAACCTGCATGCATATGTACACATTATCAGTCCCGAACATTCCTGTATTTCAAATGAAATCGGTTGATAGCTATATAGGAGTTGTCCGAGTTGTCTTGACAAAGTTTTCCACAAGAATATGGGTATTGAAACCTGGTAACCATGGAAACCAAACATTCTGTAGAGAAATATCATACATGCACATTTACACATGGTCCCTATCACTCCTGTGTAGTTTGACTTGAAGCAGTTCACAGGTTTATGAGGAGATGACTGGACAAAATTCCCCCTCACCCAAAAAACAAAGTATAGTGACCTGGTTACCGTGGTAACCACAAATTTACAACATGATATAGATTACGCACATCTACAATGTATAAGGGTTATTGCTATAAAGTTTTGTTGAAATTCCCTCAGTAGTTTAGGAGGAGTAGCCGGTACATCGTTGTGTCTACAAATGGACAACCTGATCCCAGTATACCCCCCTAACTTCGTTGCAGGGGGTATAATTAAATCTCATGACTACCAGTATAGTTGGTGAGACAAAAACTAGCAACAGGCAAAGAGATGTAGATAGTAAACCAGTAACTAAAAATCTCATGACTAGAGAGTCAATGAGTCAAAACCAAGCATTGTTATGGTCCATTGTTACTTTGTGTACAGGAAGAATTGTTTTGAATAATGATAAAAATGGTCATCTATACCGACCTCTCAACTCTCCAGGAATGATACATAGTCGGTCAGAACAGACAGCTGTTGATCACTCTTGAACTCCGGGTCTACTTGCACACCTGCTAGAAAAATAAACATACATGTACATGTAGTCATAAGTCATTACTGGTAGATGTACAAAACAATATTATGATCACGACAGCCGATTGCAACCGAGAATATATAACACTGGATTCTGTCAAGGTATTCTACCACAAATAAACACTTGATCAAACTATCAGTAACCGGATAAACTTTAAATAGATGAGTACAATACCTGGTTTCTTTGGTGTAATGAAGCGAGTTTGGGCATCAGCTTCCCATCCCTCTGCTCGGGCAGCTGTAAGAGACATAGTAACAGTTCACAAATTTATTTCCAAATTATGTAATGATCTAGACTCTACAGACTTTCATCAGGAAAAAGAGAGCTTGATTAAACCTCAGAGAAGCAGAAGTGGATTTCAACCCTAAACAAGGAGCCGCAAAGCTTGGCATTATCCCCTGCGCCCCGCAGTTGGTATGAAAACCCAAATACATGTATATATTAAGCTCAAAGTAACAGTTATTAAGGAAACAGTAATTTGGTATTTTTGACTAAGTCTCCATGGTGACAGAAAAAATACGGAAAATGGAAGGTCCGCAATAGCAAAAGGCACAACTAGTCTGATATATTCAGAAAGTTTCAAGCAGCTGCTTTGAACAGTTTTGGAGTTATAGCCAAGAAACAAAAGGAAACAGAAATTTGGTATTTTTGATTAAGTTTCCATGGTGACAGAAAAAATACCGAAAATGGAAGGTCCGCAATAGCAAAAGGCACAACTAGGGCACTAGTCTGATATATACAGAAATTTTCAAGGAGCTGCGTCGAACGGTTTTCGAGTTATAGCCCGGAAACAGTAATTTGGTATTTTTGACTAAGTTTCCATGGTGACAGAAAAATTACGGAAATTGGAAGGTCCTCAATAACAAAAGGCACAACTAGGGCACTAGTCTGATATATACAGAAATTTTCAAGGAGCTGCGTCGAATGGTTTTTGAGTTATAGCCCGGAAACGAAAGGAAACAGTAATTTGGTATTTTTGACTAAGTCTCCATGGTGACAGAAAAAATTCCGAAAATGGAAGGGTCCGCAATAGCAAAAAGCACAACTAGGGCACTAGTCTGATATATACAGAAATTTTCAAGGAGCTGCGTCGAATGGTTTTTGAGTTATAGCCCGGAAACGAAAGGAAACAGTAATTTGGTATTTTTGACTAAGTTTCCATGGTGACAGAAAAAATACCGAAAATGGAAGGTCCACAATAGCAAAAGGCACAACTAGGGCACTAGTCTGATATATACAGAAAGTTTCAAGGAGCTACGTTAACCGGTTATGGAGTTATAGCCCGGAAAAGAATATCGGACGGACGGAGCCCAATTTAATATCCCCCGCAAACGCGTTTCGCGGGGGATAAAAATAGTATATTAATTTAACTGTTGTCTATGTACATAGCAGAACATAGGAAATTAAAAGCTAGGCAATACAGAACAAACATTTGACCTTTGACCTAATAAGGAACCTTACCTTGGCTAGCCAATATACATAATAATAATCAGACCTTTGACCTTGAAGCCAAGTAGTAATGTAACTGTCTTACACAAATGCGTAAAAATGGTAAACATGTAAAGAAACATGTAAAGAATGCTCTACAATAAATCGGACCATTGAATGAATCTTCAGGTTGGGCTCACCATTTTTAAGCATATACCCCCCCCCCCCCCCCCCCCTGTATTGTCTTACACAAAGTTATGTCCAACTGACATTATATCATCATAACCTGGTGACTGGGACAAAATAATAAAATTCCCTACCTTGTACAGCATCAGTTATAGACATGCCAAGGAAAGTAGCTAGCTCATCTCCATTGATAGAAGAGTAGGCCTGCGACACTAGGTGGAATGCTCGTCTCCGATACGCCTCTAGAAACAATGTTTTTAATCTTTAACAAATTTCTACCTTCATCTATTAACTTAAAAGTCATAGAATTGAAATCTTATAGTTCATATGGTTATCTCATAAAAACGTGCCTCATTTTCCTGATAAAAAAACATGATTTTCTTAATAGTACAAGATAAGAAACCTCCAACATGAGAATGGCCAAAGTTAACAAGATATCAATTGACTGTGATATACATTTACTTGTCAGGAATAAAGATATTATCTTATAGATTTTTTTTAATTATATTAATATTGCACACAAAAACAATATGAACTACACTATAAGTTCCAAATTCTTCAACACAGTTAAATTACCTCCCTTGTGGTCTTTGTATCAGGAAGAGTAATTTTAATTGTGATGCTATTTTGCGCCAAATGTCTCATATGGATTAAAGAAAATCTAGAACTGGGCAGTGTGAAATATTTCCTTTCTCATATATAATCAGGTTTGACAGTACAATTTTAATGTCAAGCTGTGATAGTACAGTGGTACAATACAAGGTGCCTGTTCATTTACCCAGACAAACCAGTTCACCACTTTTCAATTATAAAATTTCAGACATCAATCTTGACAGACCTACAGATATTTAAGAAATAATTAACGATGATTCGTGTATTATTGCAGGATATACAACGAGGATGAGGATATTTTGCAATTAAATTAATAACGAAGGCCGCAGGCTTGAGTTATTAATTAAAATTGCAAAATATCCGAGTCCGAGTTGTATATCCTGCAACAATACACGAGTCAAAGTTGATTATTTCTATTCTACCATGTACTGTTTAGTTCTGAGATCGACCTCTTTCTAATAGAAAAACAGCAAAGAAACCCCGGGAAAACCTTGTAATTTATTTCTTGAGTATTGCATTATTTGTTGATGAAATATACAGGCAATACAGTACTACGATCAAGAGCATCTATCATATGGCATTGATTTTGAAAATAAAAAAAAAAAAGGATAAAAAACAAAGGATAAAAAAGTGGGGGCCTCCGTAGGATTCGAACTCGCGTCGTGATAAAAATATATTGAAAGACTAACCCATTAGCCCACTCGGCTATAGTAAACTTTTATGAAACCGGTGAATATTAGATATTTAAAATTGTAACAGCCGTACTTGGTAATACAGGCCTTGAAAGTCTTTGCCAATGCTGGTCCAACATAAAATTACGAAGTCTGTCATTATTTGATAAACAAACAACTGATCCAACTGTTGGTACTAAGATTAATAAAAGTTCAATCCAAAAATTATCATTAACATGTTTGCAGTACAATGGTTTACTGGTGTAGCAGGCTATTCTTTCCCCTTGCTGAAATTTTCCCCGGGGAAACAATTGCATGCGACTCATACCTAGGGCTTCATCCATGATTGGTTTCACCTCTACTGAGTATTCTTTCTTCAAGGCCTCGTAACTTCCTGGATAGTCTCTCTGCCACATTTTCTGACCTGCTGTCCAGATCATTGTCAGCTCAGGGGTCGTCTAGAAAACAAATCAAGCAGGGGTCGTCTAGAAAACAAATCAATCGATCAATTGATTAAGAAATGAGAGTATATGTATAAGACAAAGCATTATTCATTAATCATTAACCAGGGATATTTCTCTCCTGATCAATTATGCGTCATTGTCAGAGCCAATGAGACAATAAGTTTTAATACTGTTTATTTGTGAGAACTTGGCAGAGATAACCCAGTCAGAAGAACAATTGCCAAATGTGCCCCTATAGGTCAAGATCAAAGGTATGTGGTTCATTCCCTACTGAGGAAGCCAAGACCAACAGCTGTCATTTTCTATTTAACCAAGACCAACAGCTGTCATTTCTATTGTATTTATGTTCTTAGGAAAGACACTTTACCCTGATCACTCTGAATAAAATATCAATTTACGAGCTTCCCACATGCTGTTCAATGAAGTAGCAATTAAACCCTGCTAACAAATAAACAAAAACTATGAAAACATTTGCTATTCAAAACAAGAGGTGAGATTGTTTAGATCTAATGTGGAGTAGTAAGAGATTTTCAAGTGTGTCAGGCTCGATCCTGATAAATGAATGATAAATTTTATTTAACATGCATTGATTTAATACTCACACTTTTCACTGACTGTGGAATTCTCTTCCAAAGAAACTTTGCTTGGCACCTACAAAATAACGTAATTAGTTAAACAGAGTACCAGGAACTTAATTGGATACTGCTTACTATGAAAAGATTGTGGTTTATAACATTAGTTTTCCTGGTAGATGTCAAAAGGAACCAGAAAATAAATACAAAACACAATGTTTACAAAACATTCAGTTGAAATACAAGAAATACAAGTATGCTACCCACAAATATTTCATGTTATCAAGTATGATAGAAACTCTTATTGGAAATACATCTTACACATAAAATGTAATTACTCATATTTATTTTCATTTCTGTGATTGGACATGTCAGACATCACAAATGCATTTTGAAAATGTAATTCTCTTATACATCACTCTGAAACAACTGTCATGTCATTGATGAATAAAGGCAAAGTGAGCGAGAGGACTCACTGACATACATAATAAGCTGTAATATAATACTAACATTTCCATGTGCCGTGGCTATGGGAAGATTTTTTTTGGAACAATGTGTACAAGTAGATTGCATATACATTGCAATTTGTACATTATAAATACTACATAACGGTATTATAACTGATCTGTTGGAAGTGTTGGTTTATACTATATCATAACTATATACAATCTGGATCAATTATTATAGTTGTCAATTTGTTGGAATTTTCAAAATCATCATTGACAGATCTTGAGTGTTAAAATGTTCAATTCTTCCAAAAGAACATATATATAATTCTTCAATCGACAAACAAATTGGATTAGAAAATAATTTATGGTCCAAATTTGGGAGTCTTCGAATTCCTCCAGAGTGGGTTGGCATATATGTTATACTCACATTTCATTATGAAGAAGATATAGGGCCAATAGTTGACTATACAACTGCGGTGATCCAACTCCACCTGGGGCCTGAAATGTTAAAAGATTTAAATTCCATGATATTATGACATAAAATAATATTAAATATACAGTGACAAACCTACATTTATATTTGTATGGGTCACATGCCTCTAGTTTTGTTAAAACTATGCATATGTGTATAGGGAGTTGTGAAACTTTATTTAGCACATGAGTCTATGTAAATTATCATTTTTTTCTGAATATCTATGGGTGCCAGCAAAATTACAGTATACAGTCAAACCTGCTCTAACGGCCACCTTGAATAAGCGGCCACCTCTGTTAAGCGGCCAGTCTGTGGTCTGCCCGATAGAAAAAACTATATAATGAACCTTAAATAAGCGGTTACCTGTCTAACGTGGCCGATGGCCACAAAAATCTGCCCCGAGTCGTTGTATCATCCTGTATTAAGCGGCCAGTTTGTCCGGAAGTAGATATCCGTGATGATCACATAACCAGGTATTATTATCAAATTCATCAAAACTTTGATCTTCGTTGGTTTTCATTTCAAAATACACTGTACTGTACATGGTATATCGGTATCAATATCAATAAGTGCATTATAACATGATAAATTCATTAAACTGTTGAAAAAAATGTGGGCAACAGGCCGTTTCTGGCCAACCTGGTTTAAGCAGCCACCTGTCTTAAGCAGCCAATATCTGTCGGTCCCTTGGGTGGCCGCTTAATGCAGGTTTGACTGTATACATATAGACTCAATCTGCCAGTGCCAGCATTGTTGATTTTTATTTATACTTGTGCTTACAAATAAAACTTTCCCCAAAAGCAGTTTTACCATCTGGCTATAATATACATTGTTAATAAGAATTATAAATCTGCTTCCATCCTTCTTTATTTTGATAGCAAATAATAAGAGCTCAGCTCATCATGCACAAAGGGCATGTGCACAAAGGGCATGAGAGCTAAAGCTCTCTTTAAGACAAAACGTGTATAAGCTATATTTTCAATCAATCCTATACCCATTCAACTTTGAAATTGTGTCCCGCCCGCAGGAAAAGTCTCGCGCCTCTAGTAGAGGCAGCCATGTTTAAAATCTTGTTTCCTACACGACGAAATCTGAATGATTTCTCTCTCGTCAAAACAAATAACTGAAAGTCAGTTCAAATTACTCAATTCTTGAAATATCCACACAACCCATGTCAAAGGCATGATTCATTTAAAAGCTACCATTTCTATTTTTCTATTGAATGAGGAGGTAAATGTATATGGCGAATTTCATTGGCTTGAGATATTTCGTTGGTTACCTAAGTCGGAACCCGCCCAGTTTTGGTGCAGATCAAAATGGAGCGAGAGCTGTAGAATGAGAGGTTATTTTGCTGCATATGTGCATCATACATAACAGTTTTTAATTGTATTATCATTAGATAACAGCATTGTATGCACAACTTTCTAGGTAACAACCGAAAACCCTGAAATAATGAACACCTCATTCAGAATGCTGCGATATTGTTGTCAAGCATGACGTCATAAGAATTCAACGTCAAAGATTATGTCACTGATTTCCGCGCTTTCTCATGATCAGCGCATATATATATTTTAAGATTTTTTCGTTGTACAGATAAAGTAAATAATCGATGAAATTTAAATTGGTTATCATACAATATCATATCTAATTTACTAATACAAGACAGATTGTATATATGTATACATATATATATATTATAATTTATGCCTGTTCTGATATTTTACGGGAAATGATTCAATGTTTTCTGTATTTTCTAAGTGGGTATACTGACTGTATTAACTGCAGTAGTTGCTGCATTTTTTTAATCATAAAATTTTATCAAAACTTGTATTACATAAATAAAATTTCATAATAAAAAAATCTTACTGTGTCAACCTCTTTTCACCCTGACCTTAAATTACTGGACATTACAATTAACAAGGCATCGTGAAAAAGATGGCACAAATTATCATTGTACAGTGTAATGTGAATCAAAACATTTATGTAAATGAGGAGATTCCATTCTGTATGTTATTTAGTCTAACTTTCCAAAATCTATATGTGATGCTCTATTACAAACTTCCACATTATATATAGTTCTCATTGTCTAAGCATATACAGTGAGGACATTAAGTGTACTAAAAAGTCCCAGGAGAAAACAGATTTATTTCTTTGTGTGGAAAATGAAGCCCGTTTTTCATATTCAAGTGCAAGCTATAGGAAAATGAGAGGCTTCGTTGGGGATAAAACATGGGTTAATGTGTGTTTGGGGCAAACACGTTTGAAAAGTGAGGAAAAGTGTGACAGCTAGGTTTTAATTGTAAATAGTGTACATAGTATAATGATCACCTTGCAATTTATTTCTAGTGTCTGTAATGGGGGAATTTCCCTTTAGCTCAGTCGGTAGAGCGGCAGACCAGTAAGCAGAGGGTTGCGGGTTCGATCCCCTGTGGAGGCACACTACAATCGCTTTCCTGTTATATATATCATGAAAACCTTGTGGTATCTTCTGTCCTTTTACGTTGTTAGTAACTTAGTAGCATATAAAATATGGCAGTAGAATACTGATGTCATTATGCAGTGCACATGTCATCACGGATATGATATATGTACGATAAAACAATACGAATTTCTGCGATATACGTATAGATATAATACATAGTTTATGTTACAAGGTGTTTACATGTTTGTTTGTTTAGGGGGAGGGGGGGTAATTTACAATCTATATGTAAGGGATTAGGACCTACTATTGGCCTAGTTTGTAGCATATTTTGCAGACGCGTTGTGTCATTTTTTTAAATTAACACCCTCCCTCACCCCAAAAAAATTTAAAAATGTGGTAGTCGATACCCCCTGCGATAGGTCCAAATTTACATATACATGTTCATAGACTGTAATTCTTAGGTCCCTGTGTTTCTTTCTTGATTAACGGTGAGTGAGTGGGTGATTATTAGCTGCTCTAATATTATTGGAGTACGCTCTTCTAAGGCTTTGCCTTCATTCAACAAAATCTGCAAAACACCGACAACAAGTACCACTTCCAGGTGAGGTATTTGGAACTTGTAACCTAGTCCTGAAATATTTACACTAAAAGTTAAACTACATACATATATACAATATAGAAATACAACCTGCAACTCCTGCTCCTCCAGGTCCTTTTGTATTTGGCTATAGTTGGGAGCAGCAATAGTACGAGAAGCAACATCCAGCGCCATATTGGAATTTCTGAATCACAAGAATGTTTGTGAATACTGGCGATACTAAATGCGGGCAGTAGAGATCGGGAGAATCCGGATCTGTTCATCAACTCCACAACTTCATTATATCTCCGGACACAGCCTAAATGGGATTCCCCCCCCCCCCCCCCCCCCCATTTTACAAAACAAAAAACGACAATGTTACATTCAACTGATTTTTTTTCAGTATCATTTTCATCCAAAACAAGGTGTCAAACGCCTCTGATTAGGCTTGTAACACAGGGGTAGGCGCGGACCTACGTCACAAAAAATAATTGCCAGATAAGTTTCATCTGGCCATGCATGCTTTCATACAAATGCACATGTTAAAGCCACATACTTTATACTTTTTTTGTTTTTGTTTTTGTTTGCATTTATGCTGCCCGATCAATACGTTACAGCATATACACGGACATGCCTCCTTAATCTTACTTGAATAAATACTGTTTAAACTACAGTAAATGTCACTTTTTCATCAAATTGAATTTAAAAAAAGAAGAAAAATAGCCAGTTCTACTACCGATACGTGGCACGCACTACACTGTGTTTAACCCGAATTTCCTCTGGCCTACTCCAGACATGCATGGTCCGATGATGGTGTCATGGTCAGAGGAAACTCGGGCTACACCGCGTTGTGTCGACTGTTCTGCATATTGTATTGTAGAAGTATAATTAAGTGGTTTGAAATAATTTCGGGCGAACAATAGATTCGATCGTTAGGTAAAAGGCGCCAGAACAAAACCGTATTGGTATATTTTCGACCCAGCTGTGTAAATATTTTGATGGTTTTTCAAACTCATTCGTCGTGTCAAATTTTGACTTACTGTGACAGCACTTTAACGTAGCTACTACACGAGATACAGAATAACATCCCCAGGGTCTCCCGAGAGAGAGAGAGAGAGAGAGAGAGAGAGAGAGAGAGAGAGAGAGAGAGAGAGAGAGAGAGAGAGAGAGAGAGAGAGAGAGGGGGGGGGGGATGATAGACCCAACAGGACGGATATAACGGGAACAACACGGCTAGTACAAACGACATTGACGGGAGCAATAGAAGAGACAAGATGTCATTGTAGGAAGGTCTGCAAGAGCATCAGGGGAGTCAGGATCAATCAGGCACGCACTAAGTGTAAACCTGTGATGAAGCAGAGGGAGTGCATGGAGCAATCCAGTGAGACACAGGAGGACACCAGTCAGGAATCACACCACAGTACCGAGGCCTCTCATGCACCTTCAGAATCAACACAGGTAGGCAGTCAGCGCTCTGAGGATCAGGACAAGCCAGAGCATGTAGATGCCCTACAACGTGGCCAGGAGCAGATACAGTGGCCAACAACGGGAGACAAGGCATGGGAAGCATTCGACAATGACCTGGATAAGATACTGGGTGCAGCCTTGATTGGGAATGTAGAGCGGAAGATAACAACATTGACCGCGGTTGTGCATTCCGTTGGGAAGGAGAGGTATGGGACGATAGAGAGGAAGAAACAGCTAACAGTTAAGTCTGCAAACAGGAGAGAACAAGAGATTAAGACGAATAGGAAAGAAATACAAGAGTTGACAAGGCAATTCAAGAGAGCAGGAGAGATGGAGAAAATCGGATTAGGTCATCTAAGAGATGGTTTGAGGAGAAGACTCAAGTCACTGAGGGCAGCAGAGAGAATACGTAAAGCACGGAGGAACAGAGGAAAGAAGAGAACTGCTTTTGTAGCCAACATTACAGGTTTACAACAGCAGTTTCAGAGGGGAAAAGATCAGGAAGACTATCCTGTTCCAAAGAGGTGGTTGAGAGGCATTTAAGGGAGACACATGGTGATGCCCAGAGGGATGAACCGTTAGGATCATGCGAGAGGGTAGAGGAGGTCCCACCACCAGAAGAAGCGATGAACGAGAAGGAACCATCATGGAAGGAGGTCCAAGAAGCGGTGAGGAAAGCTAGAGCGTCATCTGCCCCGGGACCAAATGGAATACCATACAAGGTATATAAGAAGTGCCCAAAGCTTCTGATGCGCCTATGGCTTCTGTTGAAGATCATTTGGAGGAAAGGAGTTATACCTGAGTGCTGGAAAAAGGCAGAAGGATGTTTTGTACCAAAAGAGGAAAACTCTAAGGAGATCGGACAGTTCAGGACAATCTCTTTGCTGAACGTGGAAGGGAAGGTCTATTTTTCAGTGCTGGCGAGGCGTTTAACAACATACATGACGTCCAACCAGTACGTAGACACATCGGTACAGAAAGGAGGTATTCCGGGTTTTTCCGGATGCATTGAACACACCAGCATCATCAGTCAACTCATTGGGAAAGCAAGGGTGAATAGAGGAGACTTGACTGTCATTTAGCTGGATCTAGCTAATGCGTATGGAACAGTCCGCCACAAACTGTTTGAGGAGGCGTTGGAGCACTACCATATTCCAGACCACATACAGAGAATGATCAGAAGCTATTTCAGCGGCATTCAACTTAGATTCTCTGTAGGTGACGTTACGACTTCGTGGCAGAGGCTAGAGAAGGGAATATACTGGCTGGCTGCACTATATCAGTAACCTTTTCGTGATGGGAATGAACATGCTGATAAAGGCTGGGGAAAGAGAAACTAGGGGCCCAAAGACTGACACTAACATCAGACAACCACCAAGCAGAGGGTTTATGGATGACTTAACCATCATGACAGGAACCCGCGGTGTTCAAGCGCGGTGGGTACTGACTGCATTAGAGGAAACAGCGTCATGGGCGAGGATGCGCTTCAAACCACAGAAGTCGAGGTGCCTCATCATCAAGAAGGGGAAAATTACACAGCAGTTCCAGCTGAAAGTCCAAGGAGAGGCGATTCCGTCAATAGTCGGCAACCCAATTACTCACAGTAAATGCCTGGGGAAATGGTACGATGAAAGCCTTCGCGACACTATCAGTATTAAGCGGATAGAGCAGCAAACATAAGAGGGGATGAGGAATATCGATAAGACGGGACTACCTGGCAAGTACAAGGCCTGGATATTCCAGCATGGCCTGCTTCCCCGGCTGACCTGGCCACTGATGTTGTATGAGATAGGGGTAACAACAGTAGAAGGCTTGGTGAGAACCATTAACAGGCATTTACGGCGTTGGCTTGGAGTACCACCATCTTTCCCTAGCATAGGATTGTATAGCAGAACATCCAAGCTACAATTACCATTCACCTCGTTAGTAGAAGAGTACAAGGTAGGAAAGGCCAGACTCATCATGACACTGAAGACTTCAAAGGATGAGAAAGTCAGGCAGGCAGGCGTTCATGTGAGAACAGGGAGGAAGTGGTCCACAGGCGCTTGCATAGAAAATATGACTTTCAATTTGTTTTTGATATGACAGCTGTGGTATGTGTAATCTGTTAAGCTCAAGGTTGGCAACTCCGTCACGAGCGAAACGGCACCCCATCTCACTTCAATCGACTAAAAAACACATTTATTCAAATTGACACGGTGACACTATATACAACCATCATCAGGAAACATTCATCTTTAACCTACCGTGCCACTCAATACGAATTGTTACATCCAAAACACAATAATCCGTGAAAACGTCGCCGAATTCCTCGCTCAGAAAGCCATTTTTCAAACGGCTCCCTCAGCCTGTCCAGATTCTTCATTTACATACGGGGTTGAAAGGTCATGCGATTATATAATCGACTGTCACCAGTTGCAATTTTTGGAGTCATCTCGGCATACTTTATTTTACAGGTGCATGCACAGGACGTCGTTTGCGATATCACGGACTAATAAGATAACATGTTTTAATGCCATGCAGTGATGAGATCGTCCTTTCCTTTTCTTCAACTGCATCATTTCGGTAGTTGTTCAACTTCGTTTTCAATCAAAAAGATTGCATATAACGGTGCTCAATAACTTGTTCAAGACAGGGCCGGGACATTATACGTATACCATGAACAAGCAGTATCAGTTGAAATTTTTCGAAGTTAAAATTTGGATGGGGTAATAGCTGATAGTTGTTTGATATTTTGATTTTTTTATTGTACTTGCCATCTATTTAGGGCTATGCCTATCTTCAATTTAAAAAGATGGACCCCTACATGACTAGTTAAAAATATATAGACCACACACAATACCGGTAAGAATAAGAGGTTGTTCTGGGTATTCTAACGTTAGCCCTAAAATACAATAAAAGTCTGGCGTTGACACAAAATAACCACTACTGCCCCTCAAGTATTCTCTTTTCTTTTTCATTTCAATTCAGTTTCATAATTCTGTAAGCACTTCAGCCAGCTTGATTATTATTAGAGTAGCGTTTGATGCTTACACACTCCATTAATCAGGTAATTCATTAATAACTTAAATTTTATATATGCGAGCGATGTAAAGTGGAATTAATGGATAATCAGTATTACAAAGAATACTTTACAATGTGTTAAAATGTGTTAAACTATTTGACATTGTCACTGGCGGATTTAAAGCCCCCCCTCCTCCCCCCCCCCCCCCCCCCCCCCCCCCCCCCCCCCCGGTTCATAAAACGAAAACGAAGTTAGACCAGACATTGTGCTGTGCTCTAGGGGAGAGAAGAAGCTACTACTAGTAGTGCCAACAGAAGAGAGATGTGTACAAGCAAACGAGAGGAAGTGTGCCAAGTATGAGGACTTGTTGGCTGAGTGCCGGGAGCAGGGATGACAGACAAGGAATTTCCCTGTGGAGGTTGGGTGCAAGGGCTTCCCTGCACAGTCAGTGTGGAGGACGCTCAGCGGGCTGGGACTGAGAGGCCTGGAAAGGAGGAGAGCAGTTCAGAGGCTCGCCCAAGCAGCTGAACGTGCCCCCCCCCCCCCCCCCCCCCCCCCCCTCCCCCCAGTTAGGTTTGGAGTAAGAGAGAGGAGAGTACCAGGGATTGAAACATTCAATGAAGGATGGACTCGGCTGGTGACTCCAACGGAGCGGCAGTGCCACACTCCTTGATGGCATCTGTATTATGCAAGTATAGAGATTCAGCTTCCAGAATAGCAAAAATCCAGGAAAGGCCAAATTGTTTTATCATCAAAGACTATAAATCTTACATTGAAGAAATCTCTCTCGAAAATAAATAAATGAAAAAATAAATAAATAAATAAACAAATAAAAATAAAAATTAAAAAAAATGATCACAGGTAATTACACAATGTAAGGCAATTACTGGTAACTGGTAATATATATGTGACCCCCGCTCAACTTTCATTACCCCGCCTTTGAGCAAGGTTTTATTTTAGGAACTACTGCATCTTACAAAATAAACAGCTAAGGTCATTTAGTACGGTCTCCCTTGTGTGCGATATGCAGGCATGCAACGTGGTGACTGTGTGTTTTATGGTGTTCCGTTAGCGCCAAATCCAATATCGCTCCTTCGCTCCTTCGACCTAAACGCGAAGGAGCGAAGGAGCAAAAACACGATGAGGAAGGAGCGATGGAACTTCGCTCCTTCGTCATCGTGTTTTCATTCCTTCGCGTTTAGGTCGAAGGAGCGATATTGGAAATTTGGCCCTAACGGAACACCAGTGTTTGGGAACCGGCTGTGGTATGACCCAAAGGCGCTTACATAGAAAATGTGATTTTTATTTTTATTTTTTTATATGACAGTGGGTATGTGTACTCTGTAAAGTACCACTTTTACACAGTACACATAACACTGATATTTTTTTTTAATTCTCATTTCCTATGCAAGCGCCTGTGGTATGATCGTGTTTTGTCTCCTTGTGATTATGCTGCCGAGGACACCCAACCGATCACATTATTCTGACAACAGGCCAGTTGCTCCACTCCCAAAAATGCTGAGCACTAGCACAATAAGCTGTTTAATGTGATATCTGCCTAATCTTTGATTTCATGGAAACTAACTTTGAACAGAATGTTTTAAGTTCACCTTTTGGGCCACAGGGACTTGGGAATTAGTTACAGTCTACATGTGTTTGGACCTCTCTAGTGTTGTCTAATTTCGAAAATCTGGTGGATTTCTTATTATCAATAAGGTATTTCGAAATTGCCCCTGGGGTGCGAGGTTGAAATACCTTGTGGTCAGGGAACATTTCATTAACAAATCTGGACCGAATCTTTCGTATCAAAGATGATTCAGTCCTTAATTTTCTGACCTTCACCACTTTAACACTTACTGCAGGTAGCGGATGATACAATATATCAACGGCGATAAATAGTCAGAACCAGAATAGAAATTCCTCAGTGCCCATTCGGTTGAAACATGTCCAGCAGTTCAAGAGAAGTATTTATTATAAGTCATCGGAGAAGTTTAGCTAATAATAACAATGTTTATTATTGTTATAAAACATCTTTATTCCTTTAATGTATAAACATAAACCAAGTTATCGCTATACGCGGGAACAAACAACTCGGGGTACCCGTCATCGTCCACGTCAGTATAGGCGATGCCACCAATCGTGCCACTGTGCTTGTCAAGGAAGATGTTCATCCGGTATGACCAGTCGGAAGCGGAAGTCCTTACAGGGGAAAATAAATATGCTCGACTGTCATCGTCACCAGACACCAGAATCATCGGCTTTCTATGAATAAATTGAAATCAATTTTTCTAAGGGAAATGTAATCGTGCGTAATAATAATCTATAATTCTTCAAATACGATTAGTTACGAATACGTAAATCAATATATAATAGGTGGAGTAATTTAGATACAATTATAATTTATCATCATATACCACAGTGCAATATACCAATAAAGGAAAGAAATCGCCGGGTTAAATACCTATTTTTTTAAAATGGCAATGTATTCATTCATATACAGATCTACCTCAGCCGAGGACAACAACGTCTTCTGGAATCATAATATTAGAAATTAATTTTGAAAATGCGCCCATTTAAGAAACATATTTGTGGGATATTAATAAAGTACAACCATATCTTGCTTACCCGGATGATGTTGTCGAGTTCCTTATGATCTGAGCTGAGCCAGGAGCGCCACCTCCTGGTAGGATGTTGTGGGAGTGGAAATCTGATTTCAGCACGTGTCGTGTAAATGTGCCCGTTCTGTAATAAATGAAATTTGTCTTAAGGTCAAAATACATTCATTCCTTTCTGCCTTTTCTCGCATGACCTACTTTTTCCACGGTATAGTCACGTGAGGTTTACCCTCCGGCGTTAAGAATTTTCGTCATTTCGATAAAAAATAATATCGACATGTCAGACTTTCAATTTTCAATCAAAATGGAAACATGGGAATACCCGTATGTTGCATACCAACAAATCAGCCAAAACGAAACGGCTACAATAAGGTTTTCTCTAGTAAACAAATCATCCAAAACAAAATACCCGGTAACGACTTTATAAGGTATTACTTTTAGCATTAAGAATCCGTATGATGTATGCCAGCAACTCGTCACAACGGCTATATAAGGTATCTTAAAGTGCTTGCAAAATAACAATAGAAGCAATTCCAAAAAGGTTCTGGTTTTATTTAACTTCAACCACCAAAACTGAGTTTCATCATCCCAAGGACATTTTCTCGAGGAGTTAAAAGACGTATTATCTTGAAATACGAATACACTTTAATTATTCTTGGTATATATAGTAATGAGCTACAAGAGAATATTTGTAAATGTTAAAACCTCGTAGCTTCTGAAAGTAAAAACGAGCAATGATCCCATTCAGGTAGGTTTCGAACGATAACGTGTTGAAAGGACACTACACACTAACGCACTAACGAGTGTCCCAACAGGAATCGAACCCGGGTCTCCGGCGTAATAAGCCATGACCGTATCTCCTGCGCCAAAGAAGGATGCTCCGTCAGGTGAGTGACAGAGACCGTATTAACACTATGTAAAAGCCACACCGATCCATGCCTTTTAAAAAGGCATATTAATTCGTCTCCTATGTACGGATTAGGAAATCTAATTTAGCCTTACATGTATAATTCTATATGTACCACGCACATACTACACTTAGCTAAAGCACCATACCTGAAATCACTTGGAATCTCGTATATGTAAAGTCCAGTCTGTGAAATCCCGTTAGCAGTAACAAGTAGATCAGCATTACCATCACCATTCATGTCCGCCACTTGTACGTCAAACACGTGACCGATACCACTCTCAATTATCCGGGAATGGACCTTTGATTATACAAACACACTATACGAGACATAGGGGGAGATGTAAAGAGAGGTAGCGTTCTTAGATACAAGAATTGCTATCATTTACCCGGGAGGGAACCTTGAAGTGGATCAACACATTGTTAGAACGAAAAAAAAGTATTAGTGATTTATTATGATTTCGAAGTCACTCAGTTATCCGGGAATGGACCTTGATTGTTATTTTTGTATTGTTAAACGTCCAATCAACATCTATGGTCATTTAAGTACGGCCTCCCCTGTGTGTGATATGCATGTGTGTGGTACATACATGGATATGTATGATTTAGGAGGCTGAAACATACCAACACTCTCTTGGAAAGCAGAAGAAATATTCAACGAGAAGTAGAGTTTCCGATTTATTCACAAACGGTGTTGAATTGTGGACTATTACCTATGAACTGCTGCGTATCAACATACTGAATGTATCAAAATAGATTTATATGTATGATTTGTATTGTGATGTGTGTAAGTACATGTACTTGAATATTAATAAAATATTGTTTAAACTAAAATTGATTTGTGTTAAGAAAGTGACATAAAAAAAAGTATGCTCCAGAAACCGAATTTTCATGAAATGATCATAAATGTCGCAGTGATCTATTTACAATAAATATGACCCATAAACAAAATTAAGAGGTATGAAAGACAACATGATAACCTAATTAATAGTACAAATGATTTGGAGTTTTACATACCAGAATATCATTGCGACACAGCCGTCTCAACGTGGTTCACAAATTATTACCTGTGGTTGTTGGTCCTTTAGCAATCAACCAATGCCTTTCTAACCTCCCTGGGGAGAATACAGACGGAGCTGCAATTTCGGCGCTAACATATTGCACACGAAATTTCTTGCTCTGCCATACCACGTACTCATTTACAACTGAGGTTACTTGAACGCAATGAAGTAAAGTGTCCTGTTCAAGGATACAACACAACGCCCGCGCCGGGATTTGAACCAGCGACCCTTCGGTTATGTAACCCTGCGCACTACCACTAAAACACAGCGTCCCCATAATAGGTCGAACGATTAAAGCCTACATATAAATCTTGTAAAAGTAGCACAAACGATATGCTCCGAAAATTGAGGTTTCATATAATACAATGACATGACCTGTAAACTGGTTTTTGAGATATGAAAGTCGACATGATAGGTCAAAAGATAAACGCCTACCATACAAGGTCAAGAGATAAACGCCTACATACAAACCTTGAAGAATTCATACAAAATGTGTGCTCTGGAAATCGAGCTTTCACGCAAAAATAAATGTCGCAGTGACCTATTTACAACAGATATGGCACAGAATCCGATTTAGGAGGTATGAAAGTCCACATATAGTGGGTCGAAGAATTGGTCAACGTAAAAGTCGCAGTGATCTATATTCTAGTATTATTCTTCCTAGTGAGGGAAGCAAGTTCCTTGACGGTTATCATGGCAGCTAAATGTATATACCCCATTTGATGTCAGTACAAACAGTTCAACAGAATTGAAAATTATATTTACCAAGCTGAGATCATTCCAGGAACCGTTAGGTTCCGTCGTCCAATAGATTTTCAGTTTATTTGAAAAATACCCTGTAGTCACAATGCACGGCAGCATTCCATCAGACGACGGAAGTGACGTCATATCAAAAAAAGTATCGGAGTCATCACCGATGATATGGGCTGTCCATGGGTATTTGAAGTTGTCCCGATACAATGTTGGGTGCTCATACCAAACGAGCTCACCGCTTGACCCGCCTAAATAGAACAGTTTTGTTGTTACTGTGATTTTATTTTCAGACCGTTTCCAATTTATAATTACAAATTCTTTAAATTATAAGTACACGTAGTTTAATTCTACACGTATAAATTTGAATGTATCAAAAGATCTAGGTAAACGGCATTTTTAGATAAAACTTTGGTAAAAATATCATGTCGAAATATTAATATATCTCCATATAGAGCTGTTTCACATTGTAAGACTCTGTATGTGGTGCATGAGAGTAGGGTCTGTAACATCTAAAGGTGAACTAGGTGTCGGTTTAGTATTGATTAACATACTAATGTCACTCAAGGACGATGTCCGAGAATGACGAAGCCACCTACGGACGCTTTTATAGTGTCATCAGACTGAATTGTCATATCAAGTAACGGTAGATGGACACACGACCGCGCCAGTCCTTGCTACCAACTTTTAAGTTGAACGACAAGCACGCAGGATGTTAGTACGAACTTTATAGACTTTGGTATGTCTCGGCCAAGAGATAGAACCCATGACCTTCCTCAAAGGCACGTCGCTCAACTTAAGGTCAAAGGTGGGGTAGGGTCAAGGCAGACATTAGCAGAAAAGTTCTCTAAAAGAGCAGAAAAGATAAGAATGTGAATAAGTCGATTCTTACCACGCAGTATGTACAATTCCCACATCCTACATTCAGGACAAGATAGCTGTTGGTCTATTCTACTAATTGATTGTTTTATTATTTCTTTTTTTAATTTTTTTTTATTCATTTTAATTTATATTACAAGACATACATGTATACACGAAAAAAAACAGCAAAAACAAAACAAAAACCAAAAAAAGCCACATACATACATATACAAGTTGTAACAACATGATATATTAATACATCCTGATCATACATGTACTTGATTCCATTTTTTTTTCTAAAATTGATTTATATTATGATGGTAAATTACTTACAAATATTATTATTGTTTATAATTTGTTACACTACAGCTGGTAACTGTGAGAGAGAACCCCCCCCCCCCCCCCCCCAAAACAAAAACAAAAACAAAAACAAAGCATATATTTGAACTGTATGATCCGAGATGAGGTAAAATTGATATCTTAGTTAACACACAAAACAAATAAACAATAATGACACAATACACAATAAATAAACATAAACGAAGAAAAACCACAATGTACATGTACACAAAGACATGGACATTAAACAGGACATATACACAAAGACGTGAACATTAAATGGGACATATACACAAAGACATGGACATTAAATAGGACATATACACACAAAGACATGGGACATTAAACAGGACATATACACAAAGACATGGACATTAAATAGGACATATACACAAAGACGTGGATATTAAATAGGACATACACACAAAGACATGCACATTAAACAGGACATATACACAAAGACGTGGACATTAAATAGGACATATACACAAAGACATGGACATTAAACAGGACATATACACAAAGACATGGACATTAAATAGGACATATACACAAAGACGTGGACATTAAATAGGACATATACACAAAGACATGGACATTAATTAGGACATATACACAAAGACATGGACTCTAAACAGGACATATACACAAAGATATGGACATTAAACAGGACATATACACAAAGACATGGACATTAAACAGGACATACACATGTATACACAAAGACATCAACATTAAACAGGACATACACATGTATACACAAAGACGTGGACATTAAATAGGACATATACACAAAGACGTGGACATTAAACAGGACATCTACACAAAGACATGGACATTAAATAGGACATATACACAAAGACATGAACATTAAATAGGACATATACACAAAGACATGGACATTAAATAGGACATATACACAAAGATATGGACATTAAACAGGACATATGTACATAGACATGGACATAAAATAGGACATATGCACAAAGACATGGACATTAAATAGGACATATACACAAAGACATGGATATTAAACAGGACATATACACAAAGACATGGACATTAAACAGGACATATACACAAAGACATGGACATTAAACAGGACATATACACAAAGACGTGGACATTAAACAGGACATATACACAAAGACGTGGACATTAAATAGGACATATACACAAAGACATGGACATTAAATAGGACATATACACAAAGACATGGATATTAAACAGGACATATACACAAAGACATGGACATTAAATAGGACATATACACAAAGACACGGACATTAAACAGGACATATGTACACAGACAGGGACATTAAACAGGACATATACACAAAGACATGGACATTAAACAGGACATATACACAAAGACGTGGATATTAAATAGGACATATACACAAAGACACGGACATTAAATAGGACATATACACAAAGACGTGGACATTAAATAGGACATATGCACAAAGACATGGACATTAAATAGGATATATACACAAAGACATGGACTCTAAACAGGACATATACACAAAGACATGGACTCTAAACAGGACATATACACAAAGATATGGACATTAAATAGGACATATACACAAAGACATGGACATTAAACAGGACATATACACAAAGACGTGGACATTAAACAGGACACATACACAAAGACATGGACATTAAACAGGACATATACACAAAGACATGGACAATAAATAGGACATATACACAAAGACATGGACATTAAACAGGACATATACACAAAGACATGGACATTAAATAGGACATATACACAAAGACATGGACATTAAATAGGACATATACACAAAGACATGGACATTAAACAGGACATATACACAAAGACATGGACATTAAACAGGACATATACACAAAGACGTGAACATTAAATAGGACATACACACAATGACATGGACATTAAACAGGACATATGCCTAAAGACATGGACATTAAATAGGACATATACACAAAGACATGGACATTAAACAGGACATATACACAAAGACATGGACATTAAATAGGACATATACACAAAGACATGGACATTAAACAGGACATATACACAAAGACATGGACATTAAACAGGACATATACACAAAGACATGGACATTAAACAGGACATATACACAAAGACGTGAACATTAAATAGGACATACACACAATGACATGGACATTAAACAGGACATATGCACAAAGACATGGACATTAAATAGGACATATACACAAAGACATGGACATTAAACAGGACATATACACAAAGACATGGACTCTAAACAGGACATATACACAAAGACATGGACATTAAACAGGACATATACACAAAGACATGGACATTAAATAGGACATATACACAAAGACGTGGACATTAAATAGGATATATACACAAAGACATGGACATTAAATAGGATATATACACAAAGACATGGACATTAAACAGGACATATACACAAAGATATGGACATTAAACAGGACATATACACAAAGACATGGACATTAAACAGGACATATACACACAAAGACATGGATATTAAATAGGACATACACACAAAGACATGGACATTAAATAGGACATATACACAAAGACACGGACATTAAATAGGACATACACACAAAGACGTGGACATTAAACAGGACATATGCACAAAGACATGGACATTAAACAGGACATATACACAAAGACATGGATATTAAATAGGACATATACACAAAGACATGGACATTAAATAGGACATATACACAAAGACACGGACATTAAATAGGACATATACACAAAGACACGGACATTAAACAGGACATATATACAAAGACATGGACATTACATAGGACATATACACAAAGACATGGACATTAAACAGGACATATACACAAAGACACGGACATTAAACAGGACATATGCACAAAGACATGGACATTAAATAGGACATACACACAAAGATATGGACATTAAACAGGACAAATGCAGACCGGTCTGTTATATACCTATCAGTCAAGAAATTTGTTTTCTGTTAAAAATCACTAACTCACATGACTTCGAAGGGAAGTAACCCATAACTAAGAAATTTCAAGAAAAGAATGGTAATATTAATATTTCAGAAAACATGTTTTCAGTTAAAATTTAAAATTGTAACCACTCATTTATTTGAGTAAATAGCTGACCTTTATTTTCATAATCATTAGTTGAGATACGAATTTTATATACTCTTAACTCATTTTAAACTGTCGAGGTTAAGATATATTCCTAAACATTTACATTTGTATATGTATTGTTTTATAATCAATAGAATAAGGTTGTCTAGATTAAACTTTTGGTATTTATTTACACATTTACCAAAGATGAATTCTTGTTTATCAAATCTTAAACTAAGGTTCTTATTTATAATATTAATTATTAGACTTTCAATCAGGTTTTATTATTTTCATTATTGTAGTGCGTGCGCCGTTAATACAAATTTGATGGCACTTTATATGTTTGTTTGTATTATTCAACGTCCTATTAACAGCTAAGGTCATTTAAGGGCGACCTCTCCCGTATACAGGTAAGGCGTAAGAATTGAACCTGCTGCCCATATTGCATGATCGTAAGAGGCGACTAATTCGGGATCTTATCTTTTCTCTTTTTTCTTAAAGCCGCATACTCCCAAATAACCTAAAATTCTAGTTATACACGTATATTAATGGCAATCCCAGACGCATATTCACGCTCTCCTAACATTAAAATGACCGCTGGACTGGAAGCTTGATCGAGGGAATCCTTGCGACATGATCAGTGTATGAAAATATTTCGCCGCATTTATTTTCATCGCGAGATTTGTAACGGAGCCAACACATAAACTACACACATGGTCGTTGCTTTCATGTGGAGTATGCGTGAACTTCTCTATCAATGGTTTCATTTGAACATACAGAATGTATTAGAAAAAATGTTCTCGTAATAACTGATCGATATATATATACAAACATACAACTACATACTTATTTTAAAATATAGCAATGCATCGATAGAACTCAGATCGGCAAAGTTGACAATGTACGAGGAATGCGGAAAAAGGCTAACCAGCAATCCAATAGACGACCGGCAAAATCGGAATTCGAGTCCATTCCCTTTTCTTCTTTGCTAAGTTCCAACGAATCAATTCTTCTCCTATGGAAATCCTAAGGTTTTGCCTATTCCAGTCCCTTTTACGTTTCTTTTTGTCAGAATCTGTCTGCGTTTCGGCAGGCACATGCTTTCGGCGTTGGGACTGATTTAGAGAGCAACTTGGTCCGTCGGACCCAGTTATTGTTTTTCGGATTTACCCCTATACTTTCATTAATATACATTTTCCTCCAGTTTTTGATTCGCGATAATTTATTTGGTATATATTAAGTTTGAAATCTGTAAAGAGGTGACAATGTAAACATTTATGTATATTTCTTTGGGAGTATCCTTTAATGACTTTAGCTGTTGATATGACGTTAAAAATGATAAACCAAACCATTCATGTATACAAGATGCATGATATGGTTAATGTGTGCGTTTTAGGGAGACTAGGTATTCCAAATTTATAGTTCTAACTTACTGAAGCATAAATGCTATGTGAATAAATCTTAACTTGATATGTGTTGATTTACTAAATTTGAGGGCAATTCTTACCAAATACTGATTTCTTTCCCCGACATGTGACAGCATCTTTTGCTCCATCTCCGTTCATATCCATCCATTTTACACGGTGATAAAACCAATCATGGTCCGCGTGCCCTCCAGTGATCTCATATGGCCCCTGTAAAGTAGCCCCGGTTGTGTTAAACAGAGAAATCGTTCCTTTCGTTTTGAATGGCACCAGAAATCCACCTGCGACCGCCACCATAGAACTGCCAAAAACGTCATCTGAAATTTGCATACAACCTAATTTATCAATATGAATATCATTTTTTGCTTTTGTGTTAAATGCCGAAAAATACCAACGCGAAACAATTCGTTATTATCACTCAAAATCGATATCTAAAGCGGGAGCTAATTAGACCAAAACATATATTATCCATGAGTCCCTTTCAAAAGATCAAGACAATTAGGACCAATTGTTCCAGAAGAACGAGCGTCTTCTACTCTATTGACGACATCCGTCTTGCAAAGGTACTTTTGATTAAACATTTTCTTATAAAGGAGAACCAGGTTGGTGACAACGCATCAGCCAGCGCGGTACCGATGCTGACTTTTATAGTACTACCTCACTGAAGCATACTGCCGAAGACATCCAACAGGACACCCCACCCGGTCACATTATACTAAAAACGGGCAAACAAGTAGTCCCACTAAAATGCTGTGCGTTAAGCAGGAGTATCATTTATCATTTTCTATAAACTTTGGTATGTGTTGGCGAGGGGACATAACATGTAGCCTTTATCACTGCAGGAGACGCTCAAACTAAATGCCAGAATTCCTTATCTTCCTCAGAGTGACTTAATTTAAGCTAAGGCCAAACGAAAGACAATGTCAAGATTCATCAGCTAGAGAAAAGGTTTTTTTTAGAAAGAAGTGCAAAAAAATAATAATCAAAACTAAAGTCGTCTTTTTCGAATCCCCAAACTAATTGCTAGAATTCATAATCTTCCTCAAAGGAACTAAATCTAAGGCCAAAAGTGAGACAATGTCAAGAGTCACCAGGTAAGAAAAAAAGTTGTTTAGAAAGAAGAGTAAAAAGCTCTTAAATTCATTCGCCTCTTTCAGTTCTACTATAGGATCAGTATGTACAATTTACCCTCTACCTGCATGCTATTGTACAAAACTTAATCTGACATGAAATAAGATGATCTCTACAAGAATGCGAAAATCTAAGATGTCAACTCTCCTTAATATTATCGGGAACCAATAAATTATATTCAACTATATCCCTCTTGTATATATATTTACAAACACTTAAAAGAGGAAATTTCACATTATTTTCATTTACAACATAATTCATTGCAAACATAATTTCTAAACATAATGGTTTGCCATAATATTTAAATTTGCTCCGCATTTCCCCATTGACACAATGCTAAGAGGCAATTGCCACTATACGCCTATAACAGCAAGTGCCTCAGGCTATAACAACCAGTGGGTCATGTGACATTAAAAAGGCGGGATTTTTTTTGTGTTGGTTTAGTTTTTTTCAAAGTTGACGAAAAATGGTAAGACAATGTAAATGTAAGTATTTAACAGTGGTTTTAATGTTGTTATAGTCGATATGGCAGCAATATGTATGGAATCCCTAACGGTTCCCATGCCATTTGCCCACCAATGGTTTACATGGTCGTTTATACCATAATGAATCATCATGCGGACTAATTACCTGGTACCGCGTTGACTTCGTTCGGCCATGTAATAGTTGTTGTTATCAAGTCTGGCTTAACGCTAGACAGACTGCCAAGATGGGTCCGCACGTCCGTGACACGATATACGTGATCCGTTGTAAAAGGGACTCCGTTGAAGGACGAGATGATGAGGGTATGCCCTGTCCCTATTGGTTGAACCAATAACTGCTATATATCCAGGTTGATTGACGTGGAAAGATCCGATAAGTCGTGGATATCCATTACTCCAAACCGTGGTTGGTAGAAAACACATAAATAAAATCAAGGTCGATTGAAATGTTCTGTTACAGGACATGGTTGTTTGTTGGCGATTGTTTTGCTATGTCTTATAAGGTACTGGTATCTCTCCTTCACATATATAATTTGGTAAGTAGAACTACTATAAAGACATGCCACCTGGTTTGTAAGACAGGTTTGCAATAATAAAATTGACACAACTGTTCATGTAGATATAACTGCCCAGTGGTCAGATAAGAGACTCGATATGAAGAACTGCACGTGTTGGTAGAGGGTGTCTCAAACAGAATGTATGGTTAGTTTCTTTCCGTCACTCATTGGTCTGTGCTATCTAGTTGTCCCTATACTATCATTCTATTATATTACGATCTATACATGTAATGACATTTTAAGTATCTTTCTTTGCACACGCAATCTAATTTGCATGCATTCAAACACTCTGAAACAGTAAATACTTGTTAATTACACTCACACTAAATCGTTTGGCTCCCACCCACATTTCCTGTACGGTCAGACACGTGTTTGACCTCTCGATGTTTGGTAACTTAGTGACAATCATCTATATGGACCCCATTTGTGATAACTATCATAATACCACTTTTAAGTACTGTTTTCTTTGCAATTGTAGTATATTGCTAATAAAATGGTTGATGTTTCTATAATCGTTGTAAATAAAAATAAAATATTTAGATTGAGTACTCTTTTCACAATGGCAAATACCTTATGTATATCAATAGCCCCAGACATTCTGACAAATATATATCTAATGTAGGGGCTAACGCATCAACTGATTAATATTGATTTATTTTGTTTTTGTTGTACTTTTTATTTTTGTTGTGTTTTTTGTTTTTGTTGTACTTTTGTTGTACTTTTTGTTTTTGTTGTACTTGACGGCTTTTTCCAGTTCTAACACTGATTTGTTTACGTT